>NW_020200624.1:122514-127005 GCF_001531365.2 Cynara cardunculus var. scolymus
TTCTTTTTCTTCTCTTACTGGCCTAGAGATTCTTTCCTTGGGACAATTCTTGGCCATGTGAAAAGTGTCACCACAGTTATAACATTTTCGATAAATAAACACAAGTTTAATAGAAATTAAAGGTGTGTGCTTAACTGTGTTAACATGCTTTTTAGATATTTTTGAGAGAAGAAGAAGCTTTGGAAGGAGGGACAGAGGATGAAGAGGGTTTTGGACCAAGAATCCATTTTTCAGACTTAGGGATAGGTTTCTTAGAAGAGGTAGAAATCTTGGAAGTCTTTTTCAAGGAAACTGGTCTAGGAACGAACTTAGTAATAGAAGGTACTGAGGTACCAGTCTAAGAAGCAACAGCTGACTGAGATGAGGTAGCCGAAGGCTTATGTTTCATCTTCAGTTTGGATTTTGGCTTCTTATTCTTGATWGGCTTGTCCACAGACTTGCCTTTCTCAGCAGCAGAGAAACTACGATTCAAAGGATGCTTCAGATGCTCAGATGTTTTAGATTCAGATGAGCATGCAACAGGAGATTCCTTAAGAGAGAGAGATAGTTAAACACACAGTCGATAGGAATATTCTCAGATTCAGAGTTTGAATTGTTAGCTTTGACAAAAATTCCAAACATAAGAGATTTTCCATTATCATTAGATCTTGGAGAAAGAGATCCAACATAATCAGATAACTGAGATGGAGAGGAGGAAGAAAGAATGTGAGAAGAAATACACATAGAGTCATTAGGAGCACACAAATTCATATCATCATAGCCTAGGCCAATTTTTACTTCATTAGGAAGTTGATCATGTAAAATTTTATCTAGGTTCTTGGATGATCTAGCCCATTTTTGAAGAATGGCTTTTTCTTTCTCCAGCTTCTCAAAGACCTTAGTTTTTTCTTCGTTAAGAACATTGTTTATTAACTTTTGTTCTTTCAGGTCATTTTTCAACTTATCAAAGTCTTTCAGTTGATTCATACATTTATGTAATTGACTAGTTAGACTTTTGATTTCAAGGTCAGCTTTCTTCTTAGCAGATCTAGCATTATAAAGATCAACAGATAAAGAATCATAAGATTAAACCTTTTCAGATTCAGAGAGAGAAGAGAAGTTGTTTACCTTCTTTGGTTTGACCAGATCTTTGGCATCTTTGGAAGTAGAAGGTGCATCAGTAGCAGCAGTAGAGGAGGATCCTTTGACAGAGTCTTCTATCTCCTGAATTTTGGCCATAAGACACAGATGTGCCATGTCCTCATCACTGGAGGAAGAGGTTGGCTCATCAATCCAGTCATGAGTCTCAACGATGAGACCCTTACCTTTTCTCTGAAGGCTCAGGTTCTTTGCCTTTTCTCTCTTATACTTTGCCTTGTACTTATCGTGAGAGGATCGGCTAGAGGGATGAGAAGGATGACGCTTAGAGATCCTTTTGCTTTTGCACTCAGCAGCAAAGTGACCTTTCTTGCCACATTTGAAGTACTCCTCATTGGGTATATCAAGAGGAGCTGACTTAGATTGATCTAAGGTTCTTCGGTCGGTGACCTTAGATCTGGGAGAGAAGTTAGAAGAGCCTTTTTTGGTATACCTTTTGAAGTTGGTAGCCATCATGGCCATGTTGTCAGCTAAGTCATTAACTGAGGGTTCATCACCCTCATCATCAGCATCATCAGTACGACTTTCAACAAGTTCTTCTTTTCTGACAGCATCTTCTTCAGACTCAGTCAGATAAGTGATACGAGGTTCACTGACTGGCTTCCTAGTATCGATGCAGAGAAGAGCAACAGGAGAAGTAGTTTTGGGATCCTTCAATAATGCATTTTTCAGAAGCTTGGTTTGCTCATAGTTATAGAGAGTTCCATAAAGAGCAGTAAGAGGCATATTTTCAAGATCTTTACTTGTCTTGATACAAGTACAAATGTTTTCCCAGAAGTCTGGTAAACAGTCCATGAACTTGCACAGGATTTCTTCATTTTCATAGACTCTGCCATCAAACTTCAGATCATTGAGGAGGTTGTTAAACCTGTTGTAGTACTCAGTGAGAGATTCACCTTTCCCATGCATAAAGAGCTCATATTGCCTAACGAGACCAATCTTCTTGCTTTTCTTTACTTCGATGGTTCCTTCATACAGAACACATAGAGTGTTCCACATGTCCTTGGCAGTAAAGAGGTTTACAAGGGAGTGGAAGACATTATCAGGAAGAGAGAGGGCAATGATAGCCCTTACCTTGGTGTCCAAGGAAACTTTTCGTTTGTCATCTTCATTGTACTGAGAAAGATCTTTGACGATGAACCTTTCAGTAGAATCAGATTTCTCTTCATCATCATCAGAATTATTTGAAGAGTTACCTTCATCTTTGTTCTTTCCATGACGAAGCCATACTTTAGGAACAATGGGTCCATCCTTGAGGATAGAGAGATATTGACAATCAACACCCTCAAGGTAGAGTGTCATGCGACTTTTCCACATAGAAAAATTGTTCTTGTTAAACTTGGGAGGCTTGGCAATAGTGCCATTGTCTTGGTAAGAAGAAGGAGCATAGTTGGAAGAAGAAGAGGCCATTGCAGATCTAGCTTATGAGATTAAGCTAACTGCTCTGATACCATTTGTTAGTCCCGAAGGGAATCGCAATAAACATAAAGTAATTGTAGAATTGGGGGGGGGGTTGAATACAATTACACAGACTTTTTTCAACTTTTTAATTCTTATTGATTTATATCAAGAATTAATACACACAGAAATACAAAAGATTGTTGCGGAAGATAGGAAAGGATAACTAACCTAAACAATCTTATAAGGAGAAGAACTTTCAAGAACAACACAAAGAGTTCTTGAAAGGAAATGAAGAACACTAAGAATTTTTTCGCATACAGGAGAACAAGGGAGAAGAAGAGAATAGCCGATTGCCTTAAGAATTCACTAAGTAATCTTTCAAAATCCAGTTGTCTGCATGGGAGACGCACACTGCCTTTTTATACTACCTTCAGCATTTAATGCATGGGGACACTTGTCACCTGATGATAAGAAGGCAGGGGTTGACTTGACCAATGTTGATATCTCATTTTCATCGTACACAGCGTACATACAACATTGTTCATGCAGAGACAAACTTTGCAGAGATATGGTCAGTCTATAGAAAGATCTTCTTTGGATGGATATGTAGCTTCAAGCAGCTACTCACAAATCTTCGGTCCAGGAAGATTTTTAATCTTTGGTTCATGAAGATCTTCAATCTTGGGTCCATGAAGATTTTTCAATCTTTGGTCCATGATCTTCAATCTTGAGACCATGAAGATTTTTAATCTTCGTTCTATGAAGATCTTCCTTCAATCGGCTTGTAGATTCAAAATATTTTCAATATTCATTTTCAGCTACTTTGGAGTCTTGGTGTGTATATTAGACAGTTGATCCACAACACCACATCGGTGACCTTTTGTCTTCACATCGGCTAGTCTTTGATTTTGCCAATGGCTTAAGTATGCACAAAGACACCAATATACAAAGAACCAATAACTACTAAGTGCTGCTAAGGTAGATGAACAGATCAGTGGGTCATCACCAAATCAATAGGTGACCCAACACGAAGTATTTTATGTTTCTGTCTTTCAGTTCCAGCGATCATCACTGAGTCTGTTAAGTGATCGCTGAGAACATGTTATGTAAATCTATCAGTGACAGCGATACTTCAAGAAGACAAAACTCGCACAAAAAAGCCTTTAGCGAAAGTCGAAGACTGAAACTTAAGATTAGAGACTGGCGAGTACGTGATCTGAAGCGTTATTCAGTGATTACAAACCTGGTCTACACATGTGTGAAGACTGCCCAAGCCTCAGCGAATGCTGAAGAGACCTTCAGGTTATTCCAGCATTAAGCGATCAAAAGAAGCTTGTTGAGCACGATTGCTTTTGTTTTGTTCTTATACACACTAAGGACAAACCCATACCCTTTTTAAATTATAGACGGTAAGGAGCCGATTAGTTGACTCTACTACCCACCAACCTTATGAAAGGATGTCTGCTCATGAATAGGCTTTTGTACTATTCATTGTAGTAAAGGACAAGTCTTTCTCTAAAGGCTTGACACGTATTCAAACCCTACTACGTTGCATTAAATGTGCATTTAATGCAATGGGTATAAATAGATGTGTTCTATCTCCATGCAGAGACACTCTAATACTTACTCTTGAACCCTAACTTACATTCATAAGTAAAAGAACACACATTCAAGAACACAATACGCTTATCTTCAAAAGCAAGTTAGAATCCCTTTTTAGTATTCTAAATATTTCTTACCCAGAAAGAACTAACTTCCTTCTAGTCTCTAACAACAAATCATTTCTCTTTGCTAAGAACTAGTGTGTAACTTAGATTGTTAATATAGGTTATATTTACCTTATCTTTCCGCAAACAATCTTTTAAATAATAATCTCTATTTATTTATGATTTTAAATAATCATTAAATATAATATAAATAAACATAGAAGCTCACATATTCTAATTGATTCAT
>NW_020200624.1:128311-146647 GCF_001531365.2 Cynara cardunculus var. scolymus
TTCAAATGTTAATCAAGATTATTGTGTTAACTTTGTTAACCACTCTATGCCATTGATTCTTACAATAAACGGTTGTGATTAATCATGATAAAAAATTATTTTTTAAATTTACAATTTTAAAAAACATATGTGAACAAAGGGAAAAAGAGTATTTATGTAATTTTCTTCCTTATATAACTCTCATATATTAATTGGGAGTTAAAAAATCAAAATATTCCATTATTTTTGTTAATTTATTTTTATTAATGTAAGAACCATATTAACATACACACACACACACACACACACACACACACACATATATATATATATATATATATATGAACCATTGTGTCAAATACAAAAAAAAAAATTGACATATATATGAACTTGGACTGCATAGCATTTATAAACACAATATAAATATAATAAGAATAGCTGCTACATGAAAGAAAATAAATAAAAAAACAGGTATGAACAGCTTGTGAACAATAGTTCATTCATTATGAACACATTCAGGAGCGAGAATGTTGAGATATACAGCTAGTGTACATATGAACACAATATGAACACTTGTGAACAATAGTTCTTTCATTATGGACAATGGGTTTATCCATGAAAACTTGAACGATACCGAAAACTTTACTACTGGATCTCTTCTACCAATTATAAATTCAAAAACATTATAGATAGAAAAATCAATATTATAAAAAAAACAAGATCAATAATAAATTAACAAAAATTATAAATTCAATATTAGATGTCTTGATACATGTCCCTACTAGAACATATATGAACACTAGTTGCAGTCTATGGCAGGTCAAGCATCATAAGCAGCTGATGGAGTCGAATGGTTATCAAATTGGATTGCATAACAAATTAAGTTGACGATGAACTCATTCCATTTGAACATATGAATTGAACTCGTAATAATAATTAAAGAAAAAACTACCAACACAATATGAACTATAAAACCAAATGGCCTTTGGCCTAGCGGTATCGTAGCCCTTGGCCTTCTAGGAGGTCAGGGGTTCAAACCTCACAATAGGTGAGGAGAGTGTATGAGTTTATTTGCTGCATTTGTCGTATATAAATATTTTATACTCAAAAAAGAAAACAATATGAACTATAAAAAAACACAAAAACGTCATGATCAACATAATTTCGATTAAAACAAATACAATAACATATTAATTCATTACCAATACAAAACGCTTTGATTATTGTTTTCACTTCCGGAACTCGAAGTCCGATTGTCACCATAAACCATTTTAGCATTCTCATTGTTGTCGAGTTGTTTTCCAATGAGTTTATCCATATTACCTTAAACGATATCGAAACTTTACTATCGGATCTCCTTTAACAATCACAAATTTAAAAACATTATAGATAGATAAATCAATATTATAGAATACAAGATCAATAGTAAATCAACAATAATTATGAGATTTTTTGATTTTGTAACTCCCAATTAATGATATGGGAGTTACATATTTACCCTTGTCATTAAATTATGAGATGAATATAAACCTAGATTAAAGATGGATTTTCATTGGTTGAGCTTGGTTAACAAAGTGAACACAATAATCTTGGTTAACATTTGAACTAAGCGATATATATATATATATATATATATATAATACAAATGTTTATGCATGATATTTTGAAATGATATTTTGGCAAATTTATCTTGCATGAATTAAGGTTATTTTTATAATGTATTTTATGAAAAAGACTTGTATTTTACATGTGGTATATGAAAATTTTGTGCAAGTGAAAGTATGGTCGTGTTAAATACCCAACGAAGTATAAAAATGCAGGACATCTTGCAAATGTACTTCAAAGGAAATATCCTTCGTGGAACCCCATGGATCTAGGATCATGTCGAGAATGTTTGACATACTTACACATATGACATCTTGCACCAAAAAATGATGTTTTGTAGAAGTGGTTTAACGAATAAATGTTGTTAAGCATGATATATGAAGTGTATTGAATTACTATTCATCCACTAACATGATATATTTTATGAAAGATGGTTTTTTTTTTCATGATACCATAATCGCTCATTAAACTTAAAGCTTATGTATTCCATATATGTATCTCAGGTAATATCAAAATAAGAGATGCAGGGACCACATGAAGAGTTATAGTTTTTACATAGCCATTATATGTGTTAGGCCATTGGATTATTGTTTAAATGCTTCCACAAATGTAAAATTATGATGTTGTGGTATCAGACTAATGAATCAGTAAGCTATAAGAAAATTTCGAGTTTGCATATAAGTAATGGTAAATAAAAAGAAAACTAGTTGATGATGACACTTGAGGTTATGAAACGGGGCGTCAGAAGTTGATATCAGAGTATTAGTTTAAGAAAACTAAGTTTGCCTTAAATTAGGTAACTTTGACTTAAACTAAGGAGGATAACATTGAGTATTAGAATATTACATTCTCTTAAAATAACTAACATATATCTATACTCAATCAAATTATTCCACTAATTGTTTATCCTAGCTGATATAACCCTATGGGATGGTGTCTAGAAAGGTTGAAAAGACTGAGCTATGAACTTCCAAAAGGTTGCAAATTATATTTGCTTCGAATTGATCCTGGCTACCCATAACACCTACCTCGCTATTTCATATTGGTAGTCATGGACTTGTAAGAAGTGGTGATTTGAATAGAATAAAAAGATTCATTGAGTAAGACAAATAGATTATGAGCTCACAAAAGATTAAAACCTTAAGACCTAAGATTTTATGTTATGATAAAGTACTTCTGTAAGATTCCCTTGATTATTACCACAAGAAATAGGGGTTTTAGCAACGAATTTTGTCATCACTAACAGTCAATTTATCATCACAAACAATTTATGGAGACTAAATGTCATCACTATAGCTTCTTGTTGAAACATACGTCACTGAAGGCTTGTCGTTGAAGCTCACTTTCCTGGTATATGTTGGAGAACAATGGTAAAATATCACACTAGATAGTATGTGGGATAAAAATTAATGATCATGTTGATTAGGTTTAGCTAGTATCATGGATTATTCTCTAATGTATTAAATATATGTTCAGATCAAAGCAGTCGTGTTTCAAAATACAAGACTAAGTTAAGAGATATTGAAAGTAAATATTTTAGTTCAAACTTACTAATGACAAAACATTATGTATCAATATGACTACGATACAGAATTATGAAAAAAGAAAGAAGTTATAGAACACATATACGTTGTGATTTTTATTAACATACACTACTAAAATAATGAGTATTTCCGGTGGATTTTCCGGCGGACGGAATCCGCCGGAAATATACCTGCGGATTTCCGGCAGATTTCCGTGGGACAACAAAAAAGTCAACTTATGTTGACTTCCGCCGGTAAAATTATTCTGATAATATTCCCGCCGGATTTCCGGCGGAATTCGTCATTAATTATTTAATGCTTGTATTTAAATCTAATTACAATGATTTACCAGTGGATTACCAGCGATATTTAATTATTTTTTTAAAATTAAGATCCGTTGGAAAATAATTAAGAATTAATATTTATTTTCAAACTTTTCTGGCGGATTTCCGGCAGATGCCGGGGTCCGCCGGAAATCCGCCGGTAATAGCCATTCAATTTAAAAAAAAGAATTAATGATTTCCGACGGATTTTCAAGCGGATTTCCGGCGGATTTTCATTTTCCCCAATTTTCAAACTTTTTCTTTTCTTAATGGATCGTATTGGGCTTTAAAGGATCATATTGGGCTTTAAAGGTTCTATTGGGGTTTAGAGGATGTTAGTTGGGCTTTAATGGATCGTATTGTGCTTTAACGATTCTATTGACTTTAACGCATCGTATTGAGATTTAGTGGATGTTAGTTATGGTTTTATGAACCGTATTGGATTTAAAGGACCTATTGGGCTTTAATGGATCGTAACTAGGCTTTAACGCATTCTATTGGTCTTTAACGCATCGCATTGGGCTTTAGTGGATGTTAGTTGTGATTTAATGGATCGTATTGGGTTGTAATGGACCATATTGGGCTTTAATGGATCGTATTGGGCTTTAACGGTTCCATTAGATTTTAATGCATCATATTGGGATTTAGTGGACCATATTTGGCTTTAATGGATCGTATCCTGCTTTAATGGATCGTGTTTGGCTTTAATAGACCGTATTGGGTTGTAATGGACAGATTGGGCTTTAATGGATCGTATTGTCTTTAATGGATCGTATTGGGCTTTAATGGATCGTATTGGGCTTTAGTGGATGTTAGTTGGGCTTTAATGGACCGTATTGGGTTGTATAATGAACCGATTGAGCTTTAATGGATCGTATTGGTCTTTAATGGATCATATTGGGATTTAAATGTTCTATTGGGCTTTAGTGGATGTTAGGGCTTTAATGGACCGTATTGGGTTATAATGAACCGATAGGGCTTTAATGGATCGCATTGGGCTTTAATGGACCGTATTACACTTTAATGGACCGTATTGGGTTGTAATGGACCGATTGGGCTTTCATGGATCGTATTGGGCTTTAATGTAACGTATTGGGATTTAATGTAACGTATTGAGATTTAATGGACCGTATTGGGCTTTAATGGACAATATTGGGCTTTAATACACCGTATTGGGTTGTAATGGACCGATTGGGCTTTAATGGATCTTATTATTCTTTCATGGATTATATTGGGCTTTAAAGGTTCTATTGGGCTTTAGTGAATGTTAGTTGGGCTTTAACAGTTCTATTGGGCTTTAATGGAACGTATTGGACTTTAATGAAACGTATTGGGCTTTAATGGAATGTATTGGGATTTAGTGGAATATATTGGACTTTCATGGAACGTATTGGGCTTTTATGGAACATATTGGGCTTTAATGGATCGTATTGGGCTTTAATGGAACGTATTGGACTTTAATGGACCGTATTTGGGCTTTAATGGACCGTATTTGGCTTTAATGGACCGATTGGGTTTTAATGGAACGTATTGGGGTTTAATTGAACGTATTGGGCTTTAATGGAACGTATTGGGCTTTAATGAAACGTATTGGGCTTTAATGGACATATTGGGATTTAATGGACCGTATTAGCTTTAATAAAACGTATTGGGCTTTAATGGAACATATTTGGCTTTAGTGGAATGTATTGGGCTTTAATGGAACATACTGGGCTTTAATGAACCATATTGGGCTGTAATGGAACGTCTTGGGCTTTAATGAAACGTGTTGGGCTTTAGTGGACCGTATGGGGTTTTAATGGACCGTATTGGGTTTTAATAGAACGTATTAGGCTTTAATGAAACGTATTGGGTTTTAACGGTTCAATAATAATAATAATTTTTAAAAAATATGGTCATTCATGAAATATATCTATGCCCCAGATCTAACAAAAATAATCAAAAATAGAAAAGTCGACCTCAAATCTCAAACCAAGGTTTTAAATACCCTAAATGGCTCTTTTGGCCTCAGCGGGTGAAAACCAGTCTCAGAGATCTCAGAGGTAAACTTGACTATTATTGAAGAYCTTTATTATATGCTAAACATATAAACCATTCCATGAAAATTTATTGATATATTAATTCAAAACATGTTTTAACTCATTGTCCTAACTTAGCCGGCCATGAAGGCGGCAATAATCTGGGAAAGAAAATAGAAAGTAAAGTAAGAATACTGGACTTACAAAGAAACTTGACCACTGTCGGCAAGCTTGTTGGTTTTATTCCTTCAACACTTCTTTACAATACAGGGAAATTTGAAACAAACTTAGTCCTAATGCTTTCCTCTGGAAAACTCTGATTAAGAAGAGAGACAGGCCTCTCTATTAATACACGAAAAAAGAAAAACCAGGAAGGCCAGCTGGCCTGCTTTATTAAAGCAAAAACTTTACTTTCAAAAAGTAAAGACTTTAGAAAAGTAGAAAAAGCTTTATAAAAGCTTGTCGGCCATAAGGACCGAAAGGTGGCAAAAATTATGCCAAATGACAAAAATTTGACAAAAATGTCAAAAGGTACTCATTTACCTTGTTTAATGGAATCTTTGAGGGTTTCTAAAGCATCCTCGATAGATATGGCTAGCTCTTCGGAGCCCTCTATGCTTTGAGCATCTTGTTGAATGTCGGAATTCATCGAACTATCTGATGGTTGGGATAGATTTTGATGGAGATCTTTCATGTTCTCTATATAGAGATCGACGATTTTGTCTTTTGACAGAGTACCAGCATATTTCTGAGAAAGTTGCTGGAATGGACTCGGAATTTCTGAGCTTGAGCTTGCTTTCTTCTGTCGAACTTCGAAGTTTTGCTGATATAACTGAATCTTCTTTGAAATAGAATCATAGAGATCAGCCCCTTCAATAGTAGAGGATTGAGGACAAACTCGGTCTAATTTATCCCAATATTTCGTAAGACCTTGATGTTTGATGCAGGGAATCATATGATGATTATAGCCAAAAATTGGCTTCCATTTCCAGATCCAGGGGATGCCGAATTCTATGAAAAAAAAACAAATATTACTGCTATCAATCTGATAGAGTTTGTTGCAGTCATTGACTATTGGAGAATATAACATCCAATTCTTTATGTGAGATTTCATGTGATCAGGAAAAATGGAAGAATTAGTTCCAAAAGTTTTCCACCAGGAGAAAAACCAATTAGGAATTGGTGAATGGAAACAATTTTCGCAGATTTTTAAGAACCAAGAATGTCTTTTGTTCTCRTTATCATATAATAAAACATTAGTTAAACCATGGATATAATCCCAATAGTTAAACTTAAAATTRGMTTTATGRCTAGGAGAAAACCATTCTTTCTCTGCAAGAGGGGAGAAACCCCATTCTTCAAAAGATATAATCTTTTTAATGACCATTTTTGAAAAACTGAAGTTGCCATTAATCTCATCTCTGCTATTAGAAGTATGATGAGTAATTTCTACAAATTTTGTAGAAAGAAGTAAGCCTTCATAATATTGGCGTTGCCTTAGAGAACCATGAACAAAAGATGTCTTATTAAGATATCTTTCTAAAAGGAAATCAGGATTATCCTTCCATTGAAGATCTTTCTCTTCTAGAAGAAGTATGACTTCTTTTTCTTCAGTTTCATAAAACTGGGAATTCGAGGAATCTTCCTTGCTAATATTAGCATAAGAACTTGTTGCTGCAGCCAAAGATTCTTTAGCTTTCTTTTCCTTAATATAATTAAGGTATGCTTCAGCAAGATGATGGTCTTTTGGGATATCATCCAAAAAGCCTGGTGTCCCTTTATCTTTTTCTTGTGATAAGTCTGAAGCTATAAGCTTCTGTTTGCCAATTTGGGCAATAACATTATTGCCTCTTCCACTATTAGAGGAATGTCTACCACCTCTTCCTCTTCCATAGGAAGAACCTTCACCTCCTCTATAAGAGGAGTAAGAACTGTATGAGCTCATGCGAAACTCATTGATCTGGCAAGGAAAATAGTACCTGAAAATCATGAAATATATTCACGGGTTAAAAAATCAGGCAAGTGATTATCCTTACCTTTAATATGATGGATATCAAAATCAAAGGGTGCAAGATGAGCTTGCCATCTGGCAAACATCTGTTTAGACACATCATGCTTAAAATCTTTTTTAAACATAAATTGAGCAGAACTACAATCAGTTTTTATTAAAAACCTCTGATTATATAAATCGTCCTGAAATTTGAGAACACATTTAACAATGGCAAAATGCTCTTTGACAACAGTAGAGTAGTTAACTTGGGCATTTTTCCATTTACCAGAATAAAAGCGAATAAGATACTCCTGTTTTGAAACAGGATCAATTTGCTTAAGGATACCTCCATATCCGAGGTTAGAAGCATCAGTTTCAACTATCTTATGCCAAAGGGGATTAGGAAGCATGAGACAAGGAAGGTTTTTAACCTTTTTCTTAATTTCTTGAACTGCTAAAGTATGACCATCAGTCCAGTTACAAGATTTTTTCTTAAGTCTATCATAGAGGAGAGAAGTATATTGACTTAAATCTTGAATGTAAGCAGAAATATAATTTAGGCTACCCAAAAATCTTTGTAATTGAGTTTTATCAAGAATCTGGTCAGGAAATTTATCACCAAAAGCAATACTGCTAATAATAATAATAATAATAATTTAAAAATAAAATAATAAATTTAAAATACCGACGGAAAACGAAAACTTCAAAAATATCTAGGAAACCGGTTGATTTTAAAAAAATTTAAAATTTTGAAATATTTTCGGGCGGAAAACCTAAATTTTTTAAAATGTTTAGAAAATCGGTTAATTTAAAAAAAAAATTAAAGGTTTAAAAACATCTGAAATAAAACCCCTACTTACTCATTTCAAAGCCACCACAACACAAATCCAAACACAAAAATCGATCCCGATGAACCCGCCGACCAGCTCCCTTCCGGCCAAGCGACTACCTCATTCCCACACCTCTTTCTGGCCACCGACCACCTCCTTCCGGCACCTCTTTCCGGCCACCGACCACCTACTTCCCGCCGACCACCTCCTTCCGGTAAGTGTATATGTATCCACACACACATACACACACACACACACAGATATATATATATATATATATATATATATATATATATTTTGTATGTATATGTATGAAATAGTGACATGTTGCTTATGTGTTATAATATTTAGCTTCTAGTTACTTAATTATTTGTATTTGTGATGGATAAAAAGAAATACCTTTTTCAAAAATTATCAATTGTAGAAAATTGTATTCCAATTCCTGGATTGTTATTAGGATACCTCAAGATTCTGTGGCAACAACTATGCAAGAAATATGGTAGTAACTTGAGTCTTTAAGCATAAACGGTCAATCATGGCTAATTATAGCATTAGATGTTGTGGATCTTCTGTCTTCGTGATTTGATGATAATTTCTTTTGTTCTATATGAAGTATTTTTGTTTCTGTCTTTTCAGTTTCAGCGATATGCACTGAGTCTGTTCAGTGATCGTTGAAGAACTTGTATTGTAAATTCAATCAGCGACAACGATACTTCAAGAAGACAACACTCACACCAAAGAACCTTTAGCCAACGTCGAAGACTGAAACTAAAGATTAGAGACTGGTGAGTACGTGATCTGAAGCGGTATTCAGTGATTACAAGTCTGTCTACATATGTGTGAAGATTGCCCAAGCCTCAGCGAATGCTGAAGAGACCTTCAGGTTATTCCAGCATCCAGCGATCAAATGAAGCTTGCTAAGCACGATTGTTGTTGTCCTGTCCTTATACACACAAAGGACAAGCCCATACCCTTTCTAAATGTTAGTACGGTACGGAGCCGATTAGTTGACTCTATTACCCACCAACTTTATGAAAGGATGTCTGCTCATGAATAGGCTTTTGTAATATTCACTGCAATAAAGGACATGTCTTCCCCATAAGGCTTGACACGCGTTCTAACCCTACCACGTTGCATTAAATGTGCATTTAATGCAACGGGTATAAGTAGATGTGTTCTATCTCCATGCAGATATACTCTTAACCTAAACCTTACTCGGAGCATCCTTGCGCTTAAGTAAAAGAACACACATTTAAGAACAAATACGCTCATCTTCAAGAGTAAGTTAGAATCCCTTTCATTGCATTCTAAACAAGTTCATTCCCAGAAAGGACTTACTTTCTTCTATTTCTTTAACAGCAAATCTTTTCTTATTTGCTAAGATTAAGTATGTAATCTAAAGATTGTTTAGATAGGTTTTTCTTATCTTATCTTTTCGCAAACAGTCTTGTAAAATCTGTATTGATCTTCTTTTATCAATATATATTTTAAATTTGAAAATACTGTGTTTATATTCACCCCCCCCTTCTACAAACGGTTATAAACATCTTGTAGACCCTTACGGGACCAACAGATGTCGTCGAGTTAATTAATATTAACACAGATTCTTTATCATTTTTTACAACAATAATCAATCTTTCTAGTAGGGCAAACGAAATTGAGGTCTATTTTGTATTAGAAATGGGTTGCCAATTGTTGGGCAACCGTTAGGACTTGTACTTATAAATGAAATTTAGGTCTATTTTGTTTTTGAAATGGGTTGCCAATTGTTGGGCAAACGTTAGGACTTATATTTATAAACGAAATTGAGTTATATTTTGTGTTAGAAATGAGTTGTCAATTATTGGGCAAACGTTTTAGGACTTGTACTTATAAACGAAATTGAGGTCTATTTTGTGTTAGAAATGGGTTGCTAATTGTTGGGCAAACGTTAAGACTTATATTTATAAACGAAATTGAGTTATATTTTGTGTTAGAAATGGGTTGCCAATTTTTGGGCAAATGTTAGGACTTGTACTTATAAACGAAATTGAGGTCTATTTTGTGTTAGAAATGGGTNGTTAGAAATGGGTTGCCAATTTTTGGGCAAATGTTAGGACTTGTACTTATAAACGAAATTGAGGTCTATTTTGTGTTAGAAATGGGTTGCCAATTGTTGGGCAAACGTTAGGACTTGTATTTATAAACGAAAATGAGGTCTATTTTATGTTAGCAATGGGTTGGCAATTGTTGGCCAAACGTTAGAACTTGTATTTATAAACGAAGTTGAGGTCTACTTTGTGTTTGAAATAGGTTGGCAATTGTTGGGCAAACGTTAGGACTTGTATTTATAAACGAAATTGAGTTATATTTTGTGTTAGAAATGGGTTGGCAATTGTTGGGCAAACATTAGGACTTGTATTTATAAACGAAATTGAGGTGTATTTTGTGTTAGAAATGGGTTGCCAATTGTTGGGCAAACGTTAAGACTTGCATTTATAAACGAAATTGAGGTCTATTTTATCTTAGAAATGTGTTGCCAATTGTTAGGCAAACGTTAGGACTTGTAGTTATAAACGAAATTGAGGTCTATTTTATGTTAGAAATGGGTTGCCGATTGTTGGGCAAACGTTAGAACTTGTATTTATAATTATATATATAACAACAAATTAAATTGACACACAATTTTGTAAATTTGTCGCTATGCCGACTAATGCTGATAGAGGATGGATGTATGAGCGAATAAATAGGAACGAGACTATAAATCCAGTTTTCCAAGTCGAAATAGTTGGATTTTTGGATTTTGCTTTATCTAATGAGTGATCTACGGCAAGATGACCTTGTAATAAGTGTCAAGTTCAAAAGTTTAAAAATAAAGACGAGATTCATATAGACTTGTTAAGAAAAGGATTCATGATCAATTATAGTCACTAGTATGCACATGGTTAATTAGAACCCGAACTTTAACAACCACAACAAACAATAGTGGATGAAGATTATAATGAGTTTGATGGTGTTGAACAAATGGTGATGGATCCAAATGTTCTTGGTACATCAAGTACGTGGGACGAGCAAGGATCAAATCAACACGCATAACATTTCTATGATATGTTACGAGCTGTAGACGAGCCGTTGTGTTAGGGATGCTAGAGATTTTCAAAGTTACAGGCAGTGGCAAGGTTTTTGAATTGGAAGGCAGATTGCAATGTACCAGAGATAACCTTCAATCGTAACCTTTCTATCGTAAAAGAAATGCTACCTGACGGTGAACAAGTAGTTGGTAGTTTTTACGAGACAAAGAAGATGTTGAAAGAGTTTGGTCTTCCGAAAGAAAAGCTACATGCTTGCAAGAACCATTGCATGTTATTTTATAAGGAATATGTTGATCATAACAGTTGTCTAGTATGTGGGGAGTCTCGTTACAAGACAACCGGCCGAAACAATAATGTGCCTAATTTGGTGTTGACGTATTTGCCAATTACACCCATATTACAACGGTGGTATTTGTGTAATAAAATAACAAAGGAGATGACTTGGCACCATGATCATCAAACTGAGATGGGAAAGATGGTACATCCGAGTGATGGGGAGGCTTGGAAACATTTTGACAGGATGCATCCCGATTTTGCTTAAGAGATTGAGAATGTTTGTTTGGGATTATGTACAGATGGTTTCAATCCCAATAACTCGAACTCAAATCCATACTCATTATGGCCTGTTTTTCTTATGAACTACAATCTACCACCTTGGATATGCATCAAAGACTGGAACGTCCACCTGGCTTTGCTGATTCCTGACAAGAAGAGCCTTGGACAGAACTTGGATGTGTTTCTTCGGCCCTTGATCGACGAGTTGAAGATGTTATTCTTTGACGGCGTCGTTACCTATGATTCTCATCGACGAACGAATTTCACAGTGTATACATATTAACTTTAATTCATCATAATTTATATGTAATTAATAAAATATTACAAATGACATGATTGTAGGTTATGTCTCAGTCAGACCCTGCTTCAGATATTGTTAGGATTTTGGCATACAAACCGTTATGTACGGTTTGGAGACACCCGGGTTTATTTGTAAATGATTACATGTTCCACACGCTAGCTCATGGTAGAAATCGCACCATACATAATAGTGGAGTATGCGTGAGAGGGTCTTGTTACTCAGTTTCCAAGGCCGACTACTATGGATTGTTGGATGAAGTCCTTGATATAGAATATCATGGGTATGAGCTCGGTTGCTGTGTTGTCCCACTATTCAGATGCACATGGTTTGATACAGTTAATGGCGTCCGAGTTGACCGAAAACATAATCTCATAGACGTCAAACATAGATCAAGACTTCGTTTAGACGACCCATTCATCCTAGCATCACAAGCTGAACAAGTCTATTATGTACCATATCCATCGAATTCATTAAAAGATTGGTGGTCTGTGGTGAATATAAAGCCAAGAGGGGTCTATAACTTAGCATCAAGTACCCCTGAAGTACGATCGGATGAAAATATAGACGATGAACAGTTTTTCCAAGAAAATGATAAAATAACCCAACATGAGGAAAACGAAGATGTTCAAGAACCAATCCATCTTGTCACAGGAGAAGACGACATCGAAGTTGCTAACGATCGTCGCGACAACTGGCATGTTGATGAGAGTAGTGATGAAGAAGAGGAGTTCCAATACTTGAATAGTGACTCTAAAGACGAAGAACTTGACTTGTCTGATCACTCATCAGATGATTAAATTCATTTGTAAATTTTAGTCTTACTAAACTTTATGTAGTTGTTTTAAATTTTTATTATTTACATTTTTAAATCTTAGTAAACCATTGTTCGACATCTGTTATTGTGTGGAATATTTACTGTATGCTTGAAATATTTTGTTGTATGTTTTCTAACGTTGCTATGTAGAAAATCGATAATGGCGCGTACACCTAGCCACGGTACGGGTAGAGGAGCCGCTTCCATAACAGCGGATGGTTATTGGCATCCATGGCAAAGAGTAAATACGTTTACATCTTTTAATTGATAAAAATATTTTTTTTTGTGTTGATGCTAATTCAATTCGTTAATTATATAGTTTCAGTGACACCAAAGTGATCTGTCAGATCACCAAGATCAACCGAGATCTGCTTGACGGCCCATGGATCAGTTGGGAAAAAACCGAAAGGACGTGAGATGCCCAATGTGGGAGCGGTTCCAGGTTTGTGTTATATATTCAACTTATTATATTTATTTTATTGTTTTAAACCTAAGAATTACCTAAACTTTTACGTATATGGCTATTACACTTGGGATCCGGCTTTGGAAGCCCAGATCCGAGAGACATGGGAGAGAAAGTCGGCCAAGCTATATAATGACAACTTAAGTGCCGCGAGGAAGAAAGTTAGGGAAAAAGCAAAGAAGAATGGATATCCTCAGTACGATGAAATAGACCCCCACCGGGATATGAGTGTGTTGAAGAACTTCCCCCCAGCTGGATATCTTCAGATGTGTGGATGCAGATGGTCGATCGTTGGAACAATGAAAATTGGAAGGTTGTTTCCGGTGTGGCGCATAAGAACCATGATAGCCAAGTTGCACTACACACCGGTGGATCGATACCATTTTCGGAGCATGGTGCTCGTCTGGTAGGACCTAAAACCCATTAATTTACTAGCTTGATTTTTAATATATTATAATTAACACATGCTCGTATTATTTGATCTTTGTAGACACGAGCAAAAGATGGCGTGCCCCTGACCGTTGTGGAATTGTTCGATTATATGCATAAGAAGAGGTCGGGTAGAGATGCCGCATCTACGGATTCTGGGGGTATGTGACCTCTAAGTTTAGCCAAGTCATGGTAAGTATATCTATCTATTATAATTGGATACGTAACTATCTATCTAGGTTGGGCAAACGTTCAATTCGTTTAATTTAAAATCTAATTTGGGTTGACATTTGTTGGGCAAACATTATGATTGTTTAAGTTAGAAATTACGTATATATCATTATTTAGTTNTCGTTTAATTTAAAATCTAATTTGGGTTGACATTTGTTGGGCAAACATTATGATTGTTTAAGTTAGAAATTACGTATATATCATTATTTAGTTTGGGTTGTCATTTGTTGGGCAAACGTTAGAATTGTTTTGGGTACAATTTTTGTATCTATCACTATTGTTTTGCCTGGAAACGTCTCATTTACAGCCATCATGCTGTCAAAATTGACTTACAATCTTTTTTAAACTTTATATAGGATGACTATTCAACGGGTCTCACCCAAAGATACAATGATGATCCCTCCACCTATCCCTTAGTTGATAAAGAGTTGTGGGAGCATGCGGTTGGGGGAAGCAAGAAAGGTCGTCTATTTGGGTTTGGTTACAACCAAGATCCCAATTGGGTCTTTATTGGGAACTACACAGAAAGTGGTTCATCGTCTTTAGATAGTCAGGTATGTGTCTCTTTTTATTTGATGATGTTTATCGACTTAGTTTATAATTCATATAATATTATAACATTTTATTTATTTTATAGAAAATTGAAGCCTTAACATCCAAAGTTCTGGATTTACAAGAAGAAAATGAGCGCCGAAGGATGGTGGAGGAGCGACAAGAAAAACAACTTCAAGATATGGCTGCTTTGGTTAATCAGCTCCGTCAATCACAACAATTCCCACCGCCACCGAATTGAATATCGTTTGTTTATTTGGAACAATTTAGTTTGTTTGTAACAATTGTGTGATACTTAAAATTGAATATCGTTTGTTTGTAACAATTGTTTAGTTTAATGTATGATATTTGGTTGCATTTCATCTTTTTAGTTTTTTCAATAGTTTTACATATTTATAGGTTTTAAATGTTTATTGTAACAATATTCTGAAACTAATATTTTAATTTTAGTTCGGGCGGATTTCCGGCGGATTTATCCGCCGATAATATTTTTAAAATAAATAATATTTTTAAAAAAATAAATGTATTTATAATTTATAGCGGATTTCCGGCAGAAAAATCCACCGGTAATATTTAAAAAGGTTTTAAAAAATTAATTTTATTAAATTCGTTTTTCCGGCAGAAACTCTTACCGACGGATTTCCGGCGGAAATTTCCGTCGGTAAATTAAATCAATTAAATCAGGATTTCTTAATTAAACCGGCGAATTGTTTCCGGCGGCCGGAATCCCCTGGTAAAATAATTCATCAGTCGGTAAACTCGTCTGTAAATAAATCATCGGCGCCAACTTTTTCGATGGTCATATCCGCCGTTAATATGTATTTCCGACTGATATGTCCGCTGGAAAAGTTGGCCAATTTGGTAGTGATAAAAGTCTAGAAAGGAATGGTAGAAGCACATATGAAAATGACGATGTCATGAATGGAAACATATAACTAAGTTCTTTGGTAGGCCAAGACTAAGGTAGAGGTCAAGGTCAAAACCGAGGTAGAGGCCAAGGTGTCGGAATAGTAAACAATAAGAAAACAGTTTTATCGGTCATGTTGGTTCTGCAAACTACTAGAGGATGCGGTAGAGGCTTGGTTTTAGGGACAAGACGTTGAGGTTATAACCAAAGAATGTGGAATATGTAAGAAAGATAGTGATTAACCAACTAAGGTCAGAAAATATGTTAGAAGAAAGCGGGAGTGGAACAGTAAAGCATTAAAGCCTTCCAAGTTTGTATTAGGATCTAAACACAAGAGATCATAGTTGAGTAATCCTATATGCAATAAGTCTAACGAGATGAACTTATATGTATGTCGAGTTGGTAGCATAGGGTTCTAGATATGTGAAGTATTAGGACGAATGTAAAATGAGCATATAGAGCAAAGCACTTGCCATGGTGGGGGATATCGGATCAAGTTGCCCTAAGCTTCAATAATAGTTAAGATATCCGGTATAAAGAATTTTATCTAAGAGTGGAAATGAGAATAAGGTGGAAGCAAGGGGAAAAAAATTAGAGTGTATGTCATGACAATAGAGGCCTAAGGAACCCATGACATTATATCAAAAAAATTTGTTGTTGGTAATTATTGTGGCCTAGTTTCATTCTACTCAAGTACATCTAAAAGCTTTGTTTCCACTACATGAATAGATAATCTAAGCAATTAGAAAACAAATTAGGTATTAGTGATTGCTAATGTTGGTTAGATCCACAAAACATGTGGTCGCCCTAAGATTAGTCGGCTCACATAGCTGGTTGGATATCCAGGTTAATTAAAAAATGGTGGTTAGATAAAGTTTAACAAAATTTTAGAGGATTACTCAATCATCTTAATGGTAGGATGTTACCTTATTAAGTTGATCAAATTTAGTCAAATATAATAAAATATTAGGATGGATTGATTATCAAAGAATGACACTTAAGTGGTATGTAAAAAAAGAATATGATAAAGATTTAATCCTGAATGGAGAATCAATACATGTCTATAATGTTAGATAGATTGGTGAAATATGAATTATTTTAGTGATCAAAAGTAGATGGTAGAGGAAAAGATGTGTTGGATTCATGTCAAAATAATAGATGTTAGTAAGAACACAAGTTAGAAAATGTGCCAGTAGTGAAAGAATAAAATTGTTCCTTGACGATAATACTAGTAGAAATTTAGATCGGATTCAAAATCAAATTAATGCAAGGAGAGACATTAAATGTCTTATCATTTAGCACCGATAGAGATTTATTGAAGTAAGCTTTGTTCATGCTATGAAATATTGATTTTAGAATGTGTTTTGAAAGATGCATGAACATGAAACCAATGATGTTTTACTAAACACAATGGTAGTGGTTGTTAAAAGATTACCATAAGATAATGACAAGTGGGTTATACCACGATATACGTTTACCGTAAGAGTATGTCAAAGCAGGTCGTGTCACGTGGATCAAAACCACTGTTTGCAGTCTACATTGTCAAGATTATTGAAAATTGCATGTGTAGTATGAAAAAACCTAGGCTAAGAAATAAAAGCGACAAATTATACGACACAATATATAGGTTAGATAGCAATGTACAAAGAATGCATGGTATATTGCTAAATGCGGTAAGAAATAAGAACTAAAAAGAGAATGAAATATTGAAAGGATCAGAGTGTGCAACGAAAGCACGATATTGCTAACAATGAGAAAGAAACATATTTTTTAACACTATTAATTGAAATATAATATACTATGATTATAAGAAACGTATACAAACAAAAAATGATTATTAGTAAAGGTCGGGGAAAAATTCCTAAACTAAAAAAGAAATGTTTGTTGAAATTATTGCCCTGTGATAATCTATGACGAAGAATCTAGCGTCAGAAAATACAATCCAAAAATTTAATTTTTGGTATTGATAACTATGGATTAGTAGCATAATTTCTTTTAGTCATTGATGCAAGGATAAGTAGCGACATGGGGTGGTAATTTGACGGTTAAATATTAATAGAAGATATCCAATTTGCAAATGAGTTAACATATTGATAAATGAAGATATTTTAATATGTGTAATTGAAAGAGAATTCAAGTATATATTATGAAATACAATTATATCCAAAAAGAGATGCACATTTAATAATTGTGATGTGGTTGGTTATTACGAAAAGGAATTTATAACAGAATATACCAAATTGTAAATAATCAATAGAAAATGATGTAAGATAGAAATATTATATTGCAAGATGTGGTATTTTTTTAATGAATAAGGTTAGAGAAACTTCGAAACAAGAAAGTTGGTGTTGATCAGTTGGAATTATTATTATGGACAAAAGTTACATGAGACATAGAATAAAAATGATAAATAAAAGCTCACATTGTCACTTTGATTTAATTTCAAGAACGAAATCTATATATATATATTAAAGGAGAAACCAAGGTTGATGACTTGACTTCTTCTAAAGGTTGGAAATTTATTTATCTTTTTTTTTATTCATTCTCCTTTAATTTTTTTTTTAGTTTCACATTCTAATTTCTATAAACATTGATTATTCATTTATGTTTGCATTTAACACAATCTTTTCATTTTCCCTAACTCTTTTTCATAAATTGTTCATCATTCAATCTCTTTTTCTCCATCTCCATCACTTGATTTGTTTTTCATTTCATTTTTCTTCATCTCTATCACTTGATTTGTTT
>NW_020200624.1:147262-151758 GCF_001531365.2 Cynara cardunculus var. scolymus
TGGATGATGTTAATCATGGATATTATCATCTTCATTATTTTAATTTTAGAAAAATACATGAAACAGTTTCATTAATTTTAGAGAAATACATGAAACAGTTTCATTAAGTAGTATATGAAACAATTTCATAACCATATATGAAACAATTTCATAACCATATATGAAACAACTTCATCAAAAAAAGTATTATATAAAACAATTTCACAAGATTAAACAATTTCATGAAAAAATTTCATAAGATTAAACAATGAAATCGACGAATGAGAGTAGTTTTTACGGTTTTTACAAATTGGAGTGGTTTTCATTTGATCGCTCCTCCATATATATATTAGTGGTGTACCCGCGCGATGCAGCGCGGGGGAATCACAATTCTAAAACATTAGTTTAGTCTTGAATCATAAGTTTGTGTAGTTATTTGACAAGTCAACTAATATATAAATAGAGCAATATCTACTAATTTAACACAAAATAGACAATTGTATGTTAAATGGAGCGAAAGTGACAGATCCTTGCATCAAGTTTGGAGCATATYTACTTATGTGATGTAGTTTGCTACAGATCATATTACAATTTTGTTCAACTTGTATTGCAAGTTGAAATCTGAATCACGTTCCACAGTATCCTCCTAATGMATAAAAWTYYYMRRWYMMMWWATAGACATCCTTGTCTCACAGTCACAGATTTTCGTTTATTCCTAAATTTGGAGTTCTRTTAGGCTTAAATTGATCGAGTATACATTCTGCCCATTATTATGCTGGCCTAACGATGGCCAAAATGCATTTTCCCCAGGTAGAAAGAGTACGTGACTATTTGAGTTTTTGACGGGTATGCACAAAGGACCATGTAACATAGAAAAATCAATTTTGAATGGTGCCTATACCTTTAAAGATAATGCGGTCATGCAGCCATTAGCTGATGCCAAATAAAGCATTTCATCAACCTACATAATCGATAATAGAAACAAAGTTATATGTATATAAGCAAGCAATCAGGGATGTGAAGTAGAATGGGAACAGTTGCATTACAAGATTAAAGAAATGGACAACTTTGCATATGCAACAGACAAGTTGATACAACATGTGATTAAACAAATTCACACCATTGATTGCAGGTGACCCATATATACTCCCACCACAATGTATCTTATAGACACAACACTGACTTTGATGATCAAGGGCATAGAGATTATGGTGATAAGATCCACACCTGTACATCGTATAATATAAATAGTTTAGAAGTTTAAAAAAGAATATCCATCCAATAGAAGAAAACTTGGTGTCAATTCAACCACGAAGAAGCAAATTTTGTTAGAACTAATCAAAAATCTTAGGTGTCGTTTACCAAACACTTACCCGGGTAAGCGCTTACCAAGTCACATTACCTCACCGGATGAATATGGTAAGGACCAAGAATCTTACCCAGTAAGAGCGAGACAAGGACCATGAGTCTTACCCGGTAAGTGAGGGCAAAGACTCTTACCACGGTAAGCGCTTACCGGGTAAATTGTTGCATACAATGTCATTTTGGTGGACTAAAATCTTACCCGATAAATAATAATAGTGTTAAATTTTACCGGTAAACACTTACCGGATAAGTGATCGATAAACAGCCCCTCAGTTTCTAGACTTGAACTCCATGACCTTCAGTTGAATTGTTGAAGATGTTGGAACTATTCAATTCCTGTAGTTTCTAGACATGAACTACTAAAGCTAGACCAAAGTGAAGATTGCACCAACAACAACTTTATTTGCACCGCAGGTGCTTGCAAATGTAGTTTGGTTTGATTTGAATGGAATAAACTTCATAATGTAACTATGTTTTCGATGCAGCACAGGTAAATCACAATTCGAAAACATTAGTTTGGGTTTGAATCATGAGTTTGTGTAGTTATTTTACTAGTCAACTAATATATAAAGTTGAAGGTCAATTTTGTTTGTTAGCAAGATCGAAAGAAAAGAAAATTGCACATATGTCGGGTTTCTGAAACCATCTACTCATAGCTTATTACAAAACTTGAAATTCTTGAATGAACAAAGAAATACAATCGTTCGTAAAATAATGTTCATCCGTGTATTTGAACTGTTGTTTGCTTTTCGTGATGCACTCATCCGTAAATATTTCCTGCAAATAACGGCGCAATGGTTTTAATAGAAACATATGGTACAAAATGTATAATAATATAATTGTTGATTATACCTTATTCATCACGTAAAACTTCTTGATAGACGACGTTTGAGGTGTAGACTCCAGCACGATTGAATTTTTTAGCAGGCTTCACTAACACCTTCGTATTTCCCCGTGACATCCCTCTGGACAACGCCACGTAAAGTTGCCCGTGTGAGAAAACTGATTCTGGTAGATAAACACCTATATTCGGAATTGTTTGGCCTTGAGCTTTATTGATTGTCATAGAAAAGCTAAGCCGAATTCGAAACTGTTTTCTCTTCAACTTAAATGGGAACATGTTGTCTTCGGAAGGACATAAGGGAATTCTCGGCAAAAATACTCTCTTTCCAGCATGCTGACCAATAGCTATTTCTGCATTGACGACGTTCTGTTGAAAGCCTTTGCATATCAATCTACTGCCATTACACAATCCATTCGAGGGATCGATATTTCGTAACAGTATTATTGGGCATCCAATCTTGAGACGAAGGTAATGAGGAGGCAAACCACTAACAGTTAAAGAATTTAAGAACTCCATTGGATATATGTTGTTCTTATCATCTTCTGCTTCGTTGAAGCTGTAGTATATTTTTTTCATCTCCATAAAACTTGTCGATCAACTGATCATTAATCTCGTCGACATTCTCGTTTTTAGTTGACAATATCGCCCTCGAAATGATATAATCGGAATCAGCTCCGTTGATTTGCAGAGATGGAAAGATTGTGTCAATCAACGCATCTTTTGACTTACCTTTATCAGCATAGGGAATGGTCATGTCATCCAGTATGCGAATAAAGCTTTCGTCCACCGCTTCTTCATCTCCATCACCGACTCTTAATAAAAATTCTGAAAACCACGGATCAGTGCGTGCTCTCATATTGAGCATTAACCGTATATTTTTAATCRTTGCCYAAAKAGGTGACATCCGTAAGCTAGAATCTACAATCTGTGCTCGGGTTCCACGCCTCACGACCGATAATACTTGTCTAAAATCACCCCCCAAAACCATTATCTTTTCGCCGAATGAGAGTGCCACCCCTATGATGTCTCGTATTGTTCGATCGAGCGCCTCCACTGCTTGCCTCATTGCCATCGACGCTTCGTCCCATATGATTATTTTTGCATCTCGAATCAATTTAGCAGCCCCATTTTGTTTTCTTATGTTGCACATTGAGTTATTATCAAGGTTGAGAGGAATTTTGAATCTAGAGTGAGCTGTTCTCCCTCCAGGCATATTATTGGCAGCAACACCCGACGAAGTAGTTGCGAGAGCAATAAGACCACATGAACGGATGTTGGCAAGCAAAGTTTTGTACAAAAAAGTCTTCCCGGTTCCACCCGGACCATCTATAAAGAACACTCCTGGACAATCCTCGTCTACGTGCCTTATGATCTCATCATATGCGTATTTCTGGTCGGAATTCCGAGAGTCTCGGGCACGCAAGTGTTCATCTTCCACAACTATAGAGAATTCCTCTTGTACCTCACGAAATTCTCCAGATTGAAAATTTGAATTTGCATCAACCATTGGAAGATCGAAATCATCAAGACTCTTACCCATAGACTGTAGAAAAACGAGGATATCAGTTAGAACCAGATTACGAACTCGATTAGCTCTTTCATATTGTCACATATAATCTTCAGAGAGTGAATCATAGTGGTCATCCCATAACTTGCGAACATCTCCTGGCTCACAATAAATCAAAATCGTGGCAAATAACCTCCTAAGAGCAGCCGGAAATTGAAATAAGGAGGTCTCTCCAAGACATTAGGATAAGTTATCATCGTTCTCTATTAACCCTCTCTCATGAGATGCTTTGCGAAATGTAGGGTGCAGTAAGCCGTTAAAACTGTATAGATCTTCAAAGCAAGTAGGCCCAGTAATATGAGACAAAAGTAGGCGTAGGTAGAACCGCTCTCCTTCAGCTGGATTTGCAGACACAAGTCGGCCTTTCATTGATCCTCTTTGTCGAGGATTCCATCAACGTGTGCTCCAATTCCATGTATAGTGTTTTGGAAAGTCTTTGTACAAATATTGTCTTGCACTAATGTATGTTCTATTCCTATCAAAAAATGCAGTCAGCATCGTTCGCTTATCTCTCTCTCTATCGACAATATCTGTCATTATATCATCATCTCTAAACCTAACCATCTATTTGTTAAGGAGATGGAGTTGCAACGCCATCACGTAAGGGTGCATTTGAGAAAGTGTGAAGCTAAAAATCCGCCATATCGCTTCGGGAGGGGAGACATAACGTGCATCTTGGAACCTTCTGATTTCGTTAATAACGACCCTTTCTTCCTCTGAATCGATATGAACAACCTGTTT
>NW_020200624.1:153435-155275 GCF_001531365.2 Cynara cardunculus var. scolymus
AAATGTTCTCACATATGGGTTCATAGAAAGAACACGAGTCAAAATTTCAATGACTTTTCTATCAAGATTTGGCCACTGGGGTCTATGCGATAACTCTGTTTCTGAATCATAAAAGTACAACTGTAAGTACCTGGGTTGTCCATCCCTCAGCACTAACTGATCAATTTTATGATATACAGCTCCATRCGCACGAAATGTATATACTCCGGATGTCATGTTCRCCAYTGAACTATCCAAGTTTACACCCATTGACGTGAACGAAAAGTTCGTATTATATGCCCGTAAGTTGTGCCTAAACATTTCGCCTAATTCAGATTGCGATGAGAAAAGATTGTATAACTCCTCAGGAATGGGTGAGTATGCTAACTTCGTTTTCCCTTTCATGCAACAAAAGGAAGGGAATTCAAATTTAAACCGTTTTGCTCCACAAAATTCACATGGATTTTGTTCCTTCAAGACACGATGTTTTCTAGGAATACCATTGTAAACAAAATCATACGGATCCCTCGGGACGATGTCATGTTGGCTCGAAGTATTGACATCAGCCCTAGTACAACCTCCTACATGATAAGACATTTCAGTGTTTACAATAGTAATTAATGATTTTTTTTTCTCTAGAGGATGTGAAGTTTAAAAGTCACTCTAACTAACCTCTGAATGCTTCATTGGTAACTTCATCAAAAAGAGTAGAAGTATACCACGGTTACTTTGAATGCCTATGTAAAAAAGAGAATGTAATTTAAATGAGATTTTAATTGCTAAAATTGATAAAAGAATTAAAAAAAAAGGAAATGCACGATTTTACCCTTGAAGTTTTCATGTGTCGAATCCGAACATATTGGAGTCGTTCCTTCTGTGCATGTAACACTTGTTCCTTCTGTGTTAACACTTGTTCTACATATGTTATTTTCTTTATTTTGATGATAGTAATTTCTGTTAGCAATTTTTCTCTTCTCAGCAATAGTGACTGCACTGACAGGGGTTGTTTCATTGACGTGTGATGTCTCCAACAGGGTCATAGATTGACTACTTTCTTCATTGTTAGCTATTTTTCTCATTTTGTTCTTTTCCTTTTGTCGTTCATAATATCGTCTGTTGTATTCCTTTCTTTTTTCTGTAACAATATTGTTTTATATAAATTTATATACAATTGAGTGAATATATCACATGATAATAATTAAAGTAAGTTTTCCATATACCTTTTGCTATATCTACATCAACTTGCGTTACATCATTATTTGCAATTTTATCATTACTCATCCTCATTGGAAACTGTAAAATGATAAAAATAGGAAAAATATGGTTTGATCTGTAAAATAAGGTGTAAAGATTGGAATTAGAATRAACAAAGTTAGGGTATGAAATTTCGAGATTGAACAAAATATAACTTGTCATCCTTGTTCTTTTACCTTGGTTGTCTTGAATAAAAGTTTAGTARATACACTTTTTCATCGAACATATCACTCATTCTTTATTGTGTATCTAATAATTGCCTTAGTCGTTTAATTAATAATTCAAAATATATCATTAACAGACAATGAAGAAACAACGATTAAACTTATACCAACATAATAATACATATAAAAGATACATATAAGTTCACAAATACAAAAAAAAAGACCAATAATACATGATAATGGTAAAACTAATCATATATGTTTATGTGATCAATGTTCTAACGACATCTGCTTCTGGCATGTGTGGTTCGAACACGATTGTTGTTAATTCCGTAGAACTCAAAAAATTCTCTGAAAATAATTGAATATAAATTTTTAATAAAATAGAATATGTAACTAATAAAATAGAATATTTAAAAATAAAAGCAACTTCTTACGTACTT
>NW_020200624.1:157165-173166 GCF_001531365.2 Cynara cardunculus var. scolymus
GTCCTCTAACACATGGGTATGTATGTACACACAGGGGTATGTATGTATGCATTGCAACAGCAGCTGACTAAATTGTTATGATGCTTGATTGATGATTTGGAGCTTTCGAAAATGAAAAACATAGGTTGAACTTTAATTTTCTTCATTAATGGCTATTTTGGTGAAATTCTTGAGTATTGATCTYGTAAACAATAATATAAACAYGGTTAGATGGTATTTTGATTGTTGGAATAAAGATTGAATCCAAAATATAGATTTTAGCTTATTTAGTGGTGAATTTGACAGCACCGAATCTATCCGAGATGTTGTTTTGAATGTAAGATAACTTTTTAACCGTAGCTCGGATTGCTAYGATTCTGGACATTTTAGAAAGCTTATATGTAGCTTTAAACCTATCCTTTAGACACTTTTTAAAAATAAGGCTTCTAGGTTGGTTATATTTGCGTCAAAAAACTGATAAAAATTTGATTTTGAGCTGTGAATTATAATAACTAAAATGAGTTTAAATTAAGTTTGGTCAAGTTATTGTTGTCGGATCTTTATGAAACTTTGGATGCATATTACAGGTGTTAAATAAGATCACTTGGTTCTTCCAGAGTGACTGCATTATGTTTCAATATCATGTTCGGGACTTCACACCAGCAGGCAGCCATAAGGCCATCACCATTAACCATTTGATATGTACTATATAAGGCCATCACCATTAGTACACCAAAACTCAGATATTTTTTACCTTTTTATGTTCAATGTTCAAAAAAGCAAATGCACAACTAACCAAATCAATGTTGACATTATATATAAAATTTCATGATGAGATGGGAGACAGAAGATCAAAATAGAAGCATGTTGGATTTTCCAACTTGTTTACATGTGGGGGGGGGGGGCTGTTTTTATCCTTTAACAACAAAACCATGAAGAAACAAATGTTGTTGACAGGTCACATTTTCAGTTGGTTCAGTAATTGAAAAACTAACATTTTCAGTTGTTTTCTAACAGCCCCAACCTAACAAGTACAAGGGATGCATATTGGGGGGGGGGGGGCTGTTTCTATTTGAAGTAAAATACACACACACACACATAGAAAGCATAAATGATAACAGGTTGGTGCTGTATCTAAACAAACACACACATTTCACCTCTAGTTGTTTCTATTTGGAGTACGATACATACACACACATTTCACCTCTAGTTGTTTCTATTTGGAGTACAATACATACATACACATTTCACCTCTAGTTCTTTCTATTTGGAGTACAATACATACACACACATTTCACCTCTGGTTGCTGCATAACAGTCCATCTTAATGGTTATGAAAAATGATGAAACTTACTTAAGCAGGGAATGGTTAATCAGACCTCTGGTTGTTGTTGTATCTAAACACACACACATACACATCACATAAGTATAGCCAATAAACACTTGAGTTATTCCTTTGGACAGTGCTAGACACATATTTGACTTAGATGGACTTAGCTATCTGGTTTATAAGTACATAACCAGACAGCAGTCCCAAACAGTGTCTATGTAAGATGAAATGGAGTCGTTGCTTTGGCAAAAGAATATTTACAGAATTTACATTAACTGATTTAGAGAATTTACATTATCTGGATTTTACAACTTGTTTACAAGGTGCTAATCAAATGTTGTATTAACTTACTCTATAACTTGATAAATACAAGAAAATKGAAACAKATGTGTGGATGTGTATATAAGATGAAAATGGAAACAGATGTGTGCATGTGTATATAAGATGAAAATGGAAACATATGTGTGTTGTTTACACCATCAGTGGAAACAACCCCCCCAACATGTAAACAAGTTGCATCATCATATATACAAACACACATCTGGCCACATGTTTGAGAGTTGAGACTGCATTCTGTTTCAATATCATGTTTGGGACTTCACACCAGCAAGCAGCCATAAGGCCATCACCATTAACCATTTGATATGTACTATATACGGCCATCACCATTAGTACACCAAAACTCAGATATTTTTTACCTTTTTATATTTTCAATATATGATTTAACTCAGATCTTTTCAACCAACTTTTGTTTCTTATAAATAGTCCAAAACAGAATAACACTTATTTTTAAGTTCAACTTCTGTTTCTTATGACCATGAGACCATCACCATAGCACTTGATATGTACTATATAAGGCCATCACAGAATGCAGTCCCAAACAGTCCAAAACAGAATAGCATCTTGAAAGAAAAAAACTTGACAAATACGTATGCACACACACATTCTTATGGGGCTGTTTACTACTGTTGATTCATTTGCAAAGAGTCTAAGCATATAGCTTCCATAATCCATACCGTAAAATGATAGAACCATTGAGGTCGAGTCATCAACTATATGCCTAAAATCAAGATAGCACCCATATAACACAACAGAATGTAAAAGAATGGATTATGCATTTCAACAAATAACTTCCAGTTCCAGGAACATGTTTAGAACAAGGATGAGAAAGAATGCAAGTCCGATTTTCTATGTAAATCAAGAACATGTTTAGGACAAGATTTTCTATGTAAATCAAGAAAGAGAATTCAGAAAGCAAAACCTTACCTCAGAGAAATTGCTAGGGCTTTGAAGAAGCTGTGTAGAAATCAAAACCTCCAAAGCCTAGTTATATGCAACGCTGAAGACTTCTTGGGAACCTCCCATTTGTGCAAGGTTTGCAGCCATTGAAGAAATCTAATGCTGACCTTACTATTTTCGATTTGGCTCAGGAAATTTCATGAAGAAGAAGCTGGAAAAGAAGAAAATAGAGAAAGGTTTTTCAACTTACCCAAAATGGTTTGGCGGGGAYRGGATTGGAGCAGAGTATTCATGAGGAAAAAGGTAGAAAAGAAGAGAACATAAAAAGCATATTTGACCTTAACCAAAATAGAAGCTCTGCATTTCTCTCTTAAAGTCCATGCATAAAAAGGTTGTACCATATGCTTTATGACTTGTCTTTAAGAGATTTTTGAATTTGGTGCATAAAACCATTGTACCATATGCTTAGTAACTTGTATTTAAGACAGTGATCTAAATGGTTATATATGTAGTATAGATATAAGTGAATGTTCAAACGAGAACCCCTATGATTTACGAAAACGCGAGAATAACCTAATAACCTCAAACTTTTTTAATTAATAAATTAACTTTTATTATATATAAATAATTTAATAAGGACAGTAATGTAATTAAGTAATTTTTATAATTTTTATTTTATTTTAATTAATCATAATTATCCTATCACGTTTTCACGTTTTACTCTTGTTAGTTTTCTTCTTCTCCATGCTGTTCATGCTTTTTCTCCATATCATATCCATATCACATGATTATCACATGATTATCACATCCATATCACATGATTACACCAAAAACTTAACTTATCAACCAAACGATAACCCAAGTGGTGTATAACGGTGATTATCACACTCATATCACATGATTATCACACCTATATCACATTATTACACCAAAAATTTATCACATGATTATCGTGTAATCGTGTTAAAATATTTGATGATATCATTTCCATTATTWCCCTTTTAATTTTAATATTTTTTGAATCTTTTTAAATTTCAATTTTAATTTTAAAAATCTTTTAATTTTATTTTTTATCACAATATGAGATTATTGGGTTGTTCTCGCATTCTTGTACATCACATGGGTTCTCGTTTGAACCCTTCCCTATATATATATATATATATATATATATATATAAATGTGTGTTTTACGAATAATATTATAACAAAACTTATTACTAATTAAGAAATGAAAGACACGTAATATAATATGCAATGGAATTAGGTTTTGGTAGCATTCAAAGGCGGCACGTTTGATATTTCATATATAGACGCGTTCAAAGTGACTTGTTCCTAATATGACATATCTTGGTTCTACGTTTGCTATAAATAGAGACCTTAAACAATTCTAATTCAAATTAATGTACATCATATCAAAAACATATATTAGAAAGGTATATCAAAGTTAACGACAATTAAGGTGAGTATGTTTATAATATTTACTGGATACGTATATGTTATATAAATGTTTTTATGCATAATATCTCGAAATGATCGATGTTTTGGCAAATTTACTTTTATAATGCATTTATGAAAAAAAAAACATGTATTTTACATATGGTATATGAAAAGTTTTGTACATATGAAAGTATGGCCATATTAAATACCCAACGGGGTATAAGAATGGAGGATGTCTTGAAAACGTACCTCAGGAGGAATATCCTTCGTGAAACTCCAGGGATCTAGGATCCTATTGAGAATGTTTGGCATATTTACATAGATGAGATTTCGCACCAAAAGATGATGTTTTATAGAATTGGTTTTATGATAAATGTTGTTATGCATGATTGTCGTAAGTGTATTGAATTATTTTTCATCCACTAAAATAATATGTTCTATGAAAGATGGTTTTCTTCATGAAACCGTAATCGCTCACTAAGCTTAATGCTTACCTATTCCATATATGTATCTTTGGTAATATCAAATTAACATGATGAGTTATAGTTCTTACATAAGCATTATATGTGTTAGGCTATTAAACTATTGTTTGAATGCTTTAGTAAATGTTAATTTATGATGTTATTATATCAAACTAATGAATTAGTAAATTATAAGAAATTTTTGAGTTTGCATACAAATAATGGAAAAGGAAAAGAAAGCTAGTTGTTGACGACACCTTAGGTTATGAAAATCAGGTGTCACAACTAATATGGCAACCACTTCCCATGATGACTAGAACGTACATGTTGCTTTATGTTTTTCCTTCCAAAATATCAAAATTCTAAAGTTTGGGTTCTAGATTCAGGAGCTACTTAATATAAATGCAGTAACAAGAAAATATTCGTTAAAATTAGAATCAAATTACAACACATTTGATTGGCGACATACATGTGACATGATATTTAACACTAAAAGACGTTTTACCGACAAAAAGATTTTTGTTGAGTTTCTCCTTGAACGTGTTTTTATTAAGGAATAATTCATCCAGAAGGCGATTGTCAGGGGTAAAAATATTGAAGGACTCTATATTCTTAATGTTGAAGAACCTAATCCAACAATCATAGTAAATGCAGTATCACTATAGATCTGACATCAACGGTTTGGTCATCCTTCGCACAAGAAGGCCAATACCATCAAAAATCAATTGGAAAATTAGAAACTCTTTTAATGCTTCAAATCACTAGGAAGTTTCCTTTTGTTTTCATCAATAATAACACCAATAATGCTTTTGATCTTATTCAATTGCGACATCTGGGTCTCTTCCATATTGTTTCTCATAATGGTTTTTGGTATTTTGTGACCATTGTAGATGATAGTACAAGTTTTACCTTGGTTTATTTGCTTAAGCACAAATTTGAAGTTCAAATGGTGAAAGAAATGATCTCTTCCCATTAAATGTGATACCTAAGCCTATTTTTGTTGATGAGCCTATATAAAGTTATGCCAATGTCGCCAATATTACAGTCGATATTTCTGTATTATTTCCACCAGAAACATTTGTTGAAGCTCTTGATATTCCTACTCAATTACAATAGGTACCTGTATGGTCAAATAGAAATCATGCTAAGCCCTTGTATATGAGTGACTACCATCGTAATTTGGTCGATTCGGTTGTCTCATCAAACAAACCATACTCCTTGTCTAAATTGCGTTATTAGTGTATGTTGATGATGTCCTACTTACATGAGCTTCTATGGATGAAATTAACTTGGTAAAAGCAAGAATCAGTCAACAGTTTAAGCTTAAAAATTTGGGCTTATTAAGGATTTTTCTTGGATTTAGAAATTGCTCGATTTGAGGATGGAAGTTTATTTTGCAATGTCAATATACACTTTAGCTACTTGAGGATTCAGGATTGTTGGGAGCTAAACCAAGAAAGTATCCACTGGATCCTACCATTAGGTTGTCAAATGACGAAAGAGAGTTGATTCCTAGTCCATCACATTATCGAAGATTAGTTGGCTGTTGATTTACTTAACAATCACACGACCAAACATTATATTCGTAGTTTAGAAGTTGAGTCAGTTTATGAGCTTATGAAGACTACCACATATCTGAGCAATCCATTCTCTTCTACGATATCTAAAACTAGTTCCTGGTCAAAGGGTTTTCTTATCAACCAAATCTTTTATGGATATAAAGGTATTTTGGTGATGGTGGTTGGACCTCAACATATAACTCAAAGCGCTTTCTGACTCAGATTGGACCACTTGTCTAGATACCAAGCGATCAATCATAGGCTATTGCATATTTTTTGGTGATTCTTTGATATCTTTGGCATTCCAAAAAGCAATCAGTAGTAGCTCGATCATGAACTAAAGCCGAGTATCGAACTATGGCATCCACTACATGTGAACTTGTTTGGTTACAACGTCTTCTACATGATCTGGTTATTTCACATGACAGTCCTGCCTTAATGTTTTGTGATAATACATCATCCATACAATTGGCTTCTAATCCTTCCATAAACGTAGTAAACACATAGAACGGGACTGCCATTTCATATGTGAGAAGATCATTGATAACATTGTCAAGTTACTTCTAGTTCGTAATCATCACCAATTAGCCAGTATGTTTACCAAAGCATTGCCATAATACATGTTTGTGCCTTTGATGTCCAAGATGGCTCTCAAAGATGTCTTTCCAGGCTCATCTTGAGGGGGAGTATTAGATGCACTATAAGATACAGAATTGGAAGATTGGTCATTTCACTTGTATGTTTAAAAGGGTTCCTGTAGCTTATAAAGTGCAAGTGATCATATGTCATGTACAAGTAGCAGACGATAATTCTTTGTATATGAAAACAAGATAACTCTTTGTAAACTAAAGAAGACCAATTTTCATATTTTAGCCATAGTTTCTCCTCTTCTCGGTTTCTTGTTCTCTTGATTCAAGAGTCATAAAACCTAATAAATACAACAATTTCGAAAGACTTCATCCTTTCATATGTTTCAATCTTTTATATTTTACCCCTTTTTCTTGGGGTTCTACATTTATGTTTTGCGTGACAATGGAATATTCATGTGATCAGTCTTGCCCTTCCTAATCTTTATTAGTCAACTCCATAAACACAAACCAACACAAATAAAAACATGTACACTTTCAAATTCTATGGTGGAAGGAAATAAAACGAGCAAAAAACTGATACATGCCTACATGGGAAACATTTTTGGTGTCAACAGCACTATTGTCTTGTGATCTTCTTGGAAAGAACGAAAACAGAGAGCCAAACAAGTAGTAGAAGTGCTACTGATGGTAAGGCTGACAGAACGACGGAGGCTGCAACATGACCGCAAAAGGAATCATAGATGTCGCAAACTTTGTTCCATCTCGTATGAGAGTTCCCTTTGAATCCTATGTAAGCTACTGCTCCAGCTGCTCCTGTTGCTGAAGCCATGATTGCCAATAGCAGCTGCACCATACCCATGTTATACGCTAATTAGTTCATTCTTTTAATTTATGCAATCCCAAAAACAACAAAGTTTCATCTCTCAATCAAATAACATTTAAAGAAATAACTAATACTGTCAAGAGCTTACGGCATCAAGTATCACAAAGTGAAACAACACCTCTGCGGAGCTTCCTTTTCGCTTTATGAGTGCTAAAATTGATAACACGCCGGTGATGACGCTGTACAAGCAAGCCACTGAGAGTGCTGCAACGTAATATCTGCATCATAACCAAAACAATAATGTAATGTCATACAGTACAACAAAATCAGCTTTATAGGTCATATTATGTATAAATGTCCTAGTAAATGGCTTAATAGAACTTATGTTAGAAACAAACAACTTTGCATCCAACATAATGTGTTAGAATAAGTTAAAATGGTGTTTTTAGACGTCTTAACAAGTTTTTTTTTTTAAACATTCTTATAGTAAAACATCTTATTTGTCTTTTTATATGACATTATTTGAAAAAATGTTCGATAAAAAAGATTTTTAAATAAACAAAAACTAATATGGCTGCTAAACAACTTCTTAAGATGTCTATATATACATTATAACATATAGAACCCACAATTCTTTAGTTTTATAAAACAATTTATAAGGATATTTAGATATCTTTCGCGTCTTGTAAAAACGATTTTATTATACGTGGGGATATATATATATATATATATATATATATATATATATACACGTTGGGGCTAAGGTTCACTGGTTAAAACTGATGTTACTTACATGAAAGCTGGGGACTGAGTGAATTTTGCATCCAACGGTATAACCAGGCCTGGCGCAACTGGTATCATCTTGGTTTGCTTAGAAGTGACCATAACAAAGACGCCAACCAAGGTAGTAGCAAATAGCATGACCCTCAAGACCACATCAACCACCACATGGTGCTTCAAACCACTTGCACCCATGTACGATGGTGGTGACGCTGGTGACTTCACGGTGGAATGTGGTGGAGTTGTGGTGCTCTTGGATGCCATGGCCGCCGGACTGGAGAAAGCGGCAAATTAAATTAACTAACCTGAAGTTTGTGTTTATGACAAGCGTGGTTTGATGTGTGCAATCCTATCTACTTTTATACTAAAACTAGTCAACTGCCTTGTATGATTATTGTAGGATGTTCAAACAAGCATACATGAATTCGACGTCATTTATATATTTTACCTGAAAAAAATCCGATTCAAGGTTGCCTCCAAAATTGACCGGATTACTTAAATTGAGAATCATATATTTGTTTGAATTAATATATCTCCAACTCAAAATTCTTTTGCCCATCATCAGATTCATATTGATTAAATAACTTTTGTCAACTTCAATCGAATTATATATATCATGAACAAAACTCGTTTATCATTCAATCTTTCTATATTGAGTCTTTTCAAAAACTAAAACAAGATGGAAAAGAAACTTTAGGTTCCGACATGCATCTATGGCTTTATCATCGTGGCAGGTGTCCTAATTTTTTTAAGGTGATGGTAAAAGGTTTCATGACATTTTGGATTCATCGATCAAAAACACTAAAATATCATATGAAACAGTCAAATTAGGGACAAATGAATCAAAAAGAAAACGTTAAGAAACTAAAACAACAGGCTACCCACATTTAAATATGTCATCAATATATAATTATTTTGTTTTTATTTTTTTGTCATCATTTTATATGATGTTGATTATAACGTATAAAGTTGAACTATTTGAATACAATTTTTTGTGTATTTTTTTAAACAACCTCATGTTTGTTGGTTTATAGTTTTTATTTATAGTCGATATTTTATTACTAGAATCTAGAGTAAACTACACTTTTGGTCCTTATGATTGTCATCCACTAACAATTCTAATCCTTCTTTTGAAATAATTATAGTTTTGGTTATTGTGGTTGCTATTTTGTAACATTTTTGGTCCCTCGGTCTAACTTCTATTAAATAGGTCCGTTAACTCAAGGGTATGTTCATCTTTTTGATCCTTTTTTGTCTTTTTCCTATTTTATTTTATTAAAACAATATTTTTTTTATCCCCTAACCCTAGTTTTAAAACAAGAAGCCAAACAACACTCATAATGGTTGTAGGTTGTTACTCGAATCCACCAATCTGAGACCTCCTCCGCCTACTTCTATTGCCCTTGCCCTTTTCTCACGGTCTCAGCATCCCTATGAACTACCATATCTCATGGGTTGGTTATTTGAAGGGAACAGGGACGGTGAAGCCTGTTGTTGTAAAATAAGGAGAGGACCAACGGTGATGGTTATCGCTGGGGAAGAAGGGGTGGGGTTTCGAGTTCTGACATGTTAGTTTAAGGGGTAAGAGAGAAGGGAAATTTGTGTGTGCATAACTTTCATCCCATGTTTTCCTTACTCTTTAATCCTTATTTGCACGGTTTGTGGGTTTTAGACATCATTTTGATTTTTTATTTTATTTTGATTTGGTTGGATTTTATTGTGGGTTTGATTTTTGATTTTGTTGGATTTCATTTATTCGCCGAAGAATATGAATCTTGCTGGAGAAGATGACTAGGGTTGAGGAATGTAAAAAGCATTAAAAAATAAAATAGGAAAAAGACACAAACGATTGAAAAGACTAAGAATACCTCTTGAATTAACAGACCTATTTAATAAAACTTAGTCTAGAAACCAAAATTGAAACAACATGGCAACCATAGTGACTAAAATTGTAATTAGTTCAAAATAAGAACGAGGGTTGCTAGTGGATGACAACCACATAGATCAAATGTGTAATTTACTCTAGAATCTATTTTTAACATAATTCTTTTTAGTAAACATTTCGTTTAACTTTATCAATGATATTGATTTTACAGTAAATTATTTGGTTGGTTCTTGTGATTTGTTCATAATCTTCCTGTCTTGTTTCAACGAATTAGACTAAGCATCCTCGTCGTTTGCATTTGTTACAAGTTTGGTCCTTGTCTTTAACATCATTAAATCTAATATGTTAATGCAGGGACATTTTGATCATTTTAATCACTTTCTCTATTTTCTTTAAAAAAACATTGAATAATTCACTAAAACTATCCCACGTTATCCCTCCAACCTCACCCACAACAATCTCCTTCTTCGGCCTCCTTCTCCGGCAACCATCGAAGAGGCTTCAGTGAACTTCTTCACCTTAGTTGTTTTCACAACTTTTTTACCTTAGCTGGCGGACCAGATTTGTTAGCTGAAGGACACTTACTGGCCGTATGTGAAGTTTCACCACAATGACGACACTTCCTAAAGCTAAAAGAAGATTTAGGGCCAAAAGGGTCAGAGAGAATAGAAGAGGGGCAAGCTCCAAGGATTCCTTTCTCATTTGTTCGAGTAGGAATAATTGAGGGTTTAGATACTTTGGGTGAAAGATTCACTTTCAGCTTTGGCTTTTATCTCTGAGAGGGTTTAGAAACCTTGGTCTCTGAGGAAAAAGGTTTACAAACTGAAGGAATAGATCTGGGTCTATTTGACTTGTTGGCCTTCTTGAGAAAAGGAGCGCTGACAATGGATTTACCTTTGTCTTTGCGTCCTGAACTCAAGGGAGTTCCTTCAAGAAAAGTCTAAGTGGAAGAGTACTGAGAGGAAGAGGTGTCAGGAATAGAAGAGACAAAAGTACCAAACTTCAGCATGGATTTGCTAGTGACACTTTCTTCCCGATCATAGGAGAATCCTAGACCACTCCTTATCTTGGCATGGATCTGAGCGTTGAAGATCTTAGAGGCCTGGATAGAGGTTTTGCACCATCCTTTAATGGTAGCCTTTTCAGCCTTGAGTTCAGCAATTGCTTGCTCACGCTCAACGATATCCTGCTCGCGTTCGATGTTTATGGTCTAGTTTACAATGACCTGATCCTTAAGATTTTCCTCAATCTTGGTCAGCTCTTTGATCTTTGAATGACATTTCACTAATTGTTCATGAAGATCAATATTAAGCTTTTTAGCTTTGGATTTGCCCATTTAGGGTATTGTAAATGATAATCGTCAGCGTATTTAGTGCACATAGGCTATCAAAAGAATAAGAAGAGGGTTCATTCAGGGTACATACTTGAGCAGGGATTGATGACGAGAGATCACTAGAGAATAATGTCTCTAATGGTTCATCTTTGACATCCTTGGCCATGAGACAGAAGTAGGCCATGTCTTTCTCGTCAGAGGATGATTCATCAGAAGAATCAGCTCAATCATGCTCTTCAGCAACAAGACCTTTGCTTTTAAACTGAAGATTCTTCATCTTCTTATACTTCTCCTTCGGTTTCAGGTACTTGTCCTCTTGAGGACTGAAGGAGGATGGGAGGTGGGAAGATGGCGTCGCAGTTTTCTTCAACCTGCATTCACTCGCAAAGTGACCTTTGCATTGATAGTTGTAGCAGCTCGCTGAAGGCTTGTCAATGGGGTTTGACTTTGGCTTTTCAGCTATGGCCAGTGAAGCAGATCTGCTGTAATTGCTTTTTCTGGCTAACCTCCTGAAAGAGTTACTTAGAAGAGCCAGCGACTCATCAAACTCTGAAATATCAGCGTCTGATAGGACCTCGGAGTTAGAAGGATCTAACTCAGTGATAGAAACATAAGAAATAGAAGGAGTAGAAGAAATAGAAAGGTTAGCCGAAGGGCTATCAAAGATCAAAGCTAACAGAGAGATTTTCATTTCCCTAGAGTCTTTGAGAAGATTCTTCTTCAGCTGATGGGATTGCTCGTGATTAAAAAATATCCCATAAAAAGAACTGAGAGAAAGGGAGGACATGTCCTTGGACATCTTGAGACACATGGTATACTGACCACATGTTTCTCACAAACATTCAAGGAATTTTGTCAGTGTCTCGGAGTTGGAATATTCTCTTCCAACTATCCTCAAATCAATAAGAAGAAAATTAAATCGTTGATGTACTTCAGACAAAGATTCAGTTTTTCCACAAAGAAAATTTTCATATTGTCTTACTAGATTAATCTTCCTCGATTCTCGTACTTCAAAAGTACCTTCATATTGAACATAGAGAATGTTCTACATGGTTTTGAGGTTTAAAGCTTCATCACAGAGTGATATACCTCGTCAGAAGAGCCATGGATATTATAGACCTCACACGAGTGTCTAAATCCACATTCTTCTTGTCTTCATCATTCCATTGATGAGGGAGCTTTGAAATCTGCTGTTCAGGAATTGCGGCAGTCGTAGCAATTGCAGGAACTGCTGGAGAGATAGTGGATGGAACATAAGGTCTATTATCTATATAGTATGGAATCTCAGGATCCACACCTTCCAAAAATAGAACATCCGGTTCTTCTAGAGACTAAAATTGTCTCTAATAAATTGGGAAAGTTTGGCAAGAGAGCCGTTATCGTGAAAGTTTGTACTAGTGTTTTGCAAAGCCATTTTGAAAGGAATAAATTATCTAGAGAAAAGGAGATAATAAAACACCAATAAAACAACAATACAACACAAAAGAAAACACTGCTCTGATACCACTTGTTGGTCCCAGCCGGATCTACAAGAGTTTATAGGTAACAGTTTTTAAGGGGGGGAATAAATACAAACACAGTAACTTTCACTTTTAAAAATTATATATTGATAAAGAAGATCAATAAAATTTTTACAAATTGTTTGCAGAAGAGATAGGATATAAAAACCTATCTAAACAATCTAAGATACACACAAAATTACAGATAGCAATAAAAAAAGACTTACTACAAGAAATAAGGTAAGAAGAAATGTGCTCTTCACTTGTTAAAGTAGGTCTTTCTTTGAGACAAAGAGTAGATAGAGAAGTAACTTCTTGGCTAAGTTTAGAGTGAGGAAAATGATAACTGAGAGGAGAACTGCTCAGCTATTTATATCCATTGCATTAAATGCAATTCAGAAAGTACATAAGATTTTAAAGGAAAATTTGTCCTTTGTTACAGTATATAGTCCTTTTGGCTGTATATGAATAGTTCTCTTTCATAAAGTAGGTAAGCACGTTTAGAGTCAAAGAAGTGACTCCATACTATACTATACTTAGAAAGTTATGGGTTTGTCCTTTGTATGCAGAAGGACAAGACAAAAGCTAATCTTGCTCGACAAGATTCATTTGATCGCTGAATATTGGAATGATGCTGAAAGTCTCATCACTGTTTGCTAAATCTTGCACAAACTTCACACTTGTGTAGACGAACTTGTTATCACTGAAAACCGCTTCAAATCACGAACTTACTGGTCTCTAATCTTTAACTTATGTCTTCGACATCGCTGAAGGATATGAGGTGTGAGTTTCGTCTTCTTGAAGTATATCGACCTCTGAACGAACTACAATACATGTTTAGCGATCACTAAACAGACTCAGTGATGCTCGCTGAAACTGAATACAGAGATAATACTCTTCGATAGATAAAAGGGATCATAATCAAATCATTAAGAGATGGGATCAACAAACATTTATCCCAAGTTATAAATCACATATAAAGAAGAAAGTCTCAGTAACTGTTAGCCCCTTTTGGGAAAAAGGTTAGCATGCAAACAAGGAATAATAGTCATTTTAAACCATTTAGACTAGATAGAATAACAATCAATCAATTTATTTTGCGATAACGGGGAAGATCTGATTCCATCAAGTGACAAAACACTATGCAAGCCACATCAAGATGTTAAAAAGTAAATCACTCTTGGCATACAAGCCTTGACAATTACTCTTATTCGGGCTAAGATAAGAACATAAAAACTCCCTATTTAGGTAGTCCCTAAATTACAAAATAAAAACATCAAAACTCTTCACTTATCTTAAATAAAAGGTTCTAAGGTGAGAACATCATGCATGCATATAATAGAATATGCAAATAAGGTTAACATATTGTGAACACACCCTAAATCTACGAGATCTAGTATAGTTTGTGAACATATTACTAAGGAGTCATTTACCAAATACTTACCTGGTAAGTGTTTATCGGTAAAATTTTAGACTATTATTTACTTGGCAGGTAAGATTTTAGTCCACCAAAACGACATTATATGTAACAATTTACCCGGTAAGCGCTTACCGTGGTAAGAGTTGTCGCCCTCACTTACCGGGTAAGACTCTTGGTTCTTGTCTCGCTCTTACCGGGTAAGATTCTCGGTCCTTACCATATTCATCGAATGAGGTAATGTTACTTGGTAAGCGCTTACCCGGATAAGTGTTTGGTAAACGACCCCTAACACCAATAAAACTAAACCTAAACCTACCATTTTATGAAAACCATGTGAATCCTTTGAACACCTTAATATAAAAATTCATAAGGTGGTTTACATTGTGTTCAACATGTATGCCCATTTAATTGTGTGTATGTAGCACGAATATCAGAGAGAGGAGATGAGAGAGATTTAAAGAGATATGTCTAAAATTTCTTAAAAAATGCATTAATTTTTATTCAGTAAATAATGATAATTATCTCATTAATTAATAATATTAATTATTTTAAGTTAGAAGTTTATGATGGGTATTTCATAAAATTAAACAACATGCTCCACCGATTATGCAGGATATTGGAGTATATATATATATATATATATATATATATATATATATATATGCACAAAGTTATAGAGAGAGAGAGGGAGAAAGAAGTTCAATTGCAAAACGATTTTTGATTGTGAACCAGGGGACAAAGTAGAGTGTGACACGTGTCATCGGCGTCCACATTCAGTATGAATAAGAAAGGACATCCAATTTGAATAACAAATGTGAAGTTCATAAACTATTCACGATGAATGATACAACATTCCTGGTGAATAATACAACATTCTTGATGAATTATACACAATCACAATCCATGTTAGATTGATTCATTATTCATGATGAATAATACACTTTCATAATTATTAATGATGAGTAAGTTATGGACGTAGGGGACACGTGTTGCGCTCTACTTTGTCCCTTGGTTCACAACCGAAACTTGATTTTCATTTGAACCCCTATATATACAGGGTTATATCATATGAGAACCACAAAAATGTTATAAACCCATGAGAACCGGTTAAAATTTATTTTTTTGCATGGTTTTTTTTCATCGAATGTTAGCATTAAATGTTTTATACTGTGATAGTTTCACATGCATTTATTTCACACTGTGAAACTTTTTTTCGTATAGTATTTGTTTCACCAAGTGAACCAAAAAAACAATTTCACAAGGATTTTTCATCATATAAACACAAACATATGTGAAATAAATGCTAAAATAACAGTATTTTTTGAAAAAAATCATGTAAAAATATATTTTTATATCGATTCTCACGGATGTATAACTTTTTTGTGGTTCTCATTTAATTATCGTCCTATATATATGTGGAGTCTCAACCATCCATCTATTAATTAATTTATATGAATGACATTGTTTGTATTTGAAACTTCTTTATGTATGTATGTATGTATGTATGTATGTATGTATGTATGTATGTATGTATGTATGTATGTATGTATGTATGTATGTATGTATGTATGCATGTATGCATGTATGCATGTATGCATGTATGTATGTATGTATGTATGTATGTATGTATGTATGTATGTATATATGTATGTATGTATGTATGTATG
>NW_020200624.1:173361-176627 GCF_001531365.2 Cynara cardunculus var. scolymus
ATGTATGTATGTATGTATGTATGTATGCATGTATGCATGTATGTATGTATGTTTGTATGTATGTATGTATGTATGTATGTATGTATGTATGTATGTATGTATGTATGTATGTATGTATGTATGTATGTATATGTATGTATATGTACGTGGAGATCCAAACAAAACGTGAGAACACCCTTATCAATGTGATAATACATGTCAGGAGCTGGTAGTGTGCAGACGACATGTCCTACCACTTAGGCCATGTCAAAAGTCGTCTACATCTATAATTTAGTAGCACATGTGTTAGATTAGAGTATCACGTCCAGAACATTCTTATCACATTTGATAATACACGTATGCAGGCTTGGTGGTGTAAGAGCGACTTGGCGCACAACCTAGGTTGCACCAAAAGTCTTCCACATTTTTGATTTAGTATTACATTTGTATCATATGTGATGGAATATAGTATCACATGTGATTTTTATAGTAAGGTGTTCTCACATTCTCGTTTGAATCTTTCCCTATATATATATATATATATATATATATATATATATTCATGGTTCATTAATATATATATATATATATATATGTGTGTGTGTGTGTGTGTGTGTGTGTCTAGTTAAATGAGAACTAATTAGTTTGTGGTAACCGTGAGATCCAATCTCAACCACAAATCAATAGATAAATTAGAAAATTTATAATTTTGGTAATTTTAATTTAAAATTTTAATACAAGGACATTTTAGTTATTTTAAAACTCTCATCTCTCCTCTCTCCATCCCCCATCCTCCAGCCTCCGGCCTCGATCCTCCGGTGATACCATTGTGGTATCACAATGCATCTTATATTTGCTTGGGTATCACACTGAGGTCGTTTGTGTGGTCAATCGAAGATGTAACACAGTGGTATCACAATGTATCTTATATGTGCTTGGGTATCACATTGTATCTTTTGTTTAACAGAGTCAATATATTTAGGTATCACTGGAGGACGGAGGCCGGAGACCAGAGGATAGGGGACGGAGATAGGAGATAGGAGAGTTTTGAAATGCCTAAAATGTCCTTGCATTAAAATTCCAATTCAGAATTACCAAAGTTATAAACTTTCTAATTTATCTATTGATTTGTGGGTGAGATTAGATCTTACGGTTACCACAAACTAGTCAGTTCTTTCTTGAATGGGCCTCTATATGCATGTGTGTATATATATATATATAGGCGGGATCAAATGAAAACCGTCTAATTTTTAGAAACCTTGTAAACTAATTTCGACCAATAGGAAAATTCCTTTTTTTCTTAATTAAATTTAATCATTAAGGGTAGATTTGTCATTTACATTGTTTTCTATTAAATATGGAAGTTATTAATAAATCTTAATTAAGGTAATATAATAAAGAAAATTTTATAAATGGTAAAATTTAAATGTTTATTTAAATTAATTTTAAAATTGAATATTGTTATTTGGTTTCTCGGTTTATTAGAGGTAAGAATATGAAAATCGAAAATTATTATATTCATTAATCCACGAAATTAGTAACAGATCCAAACAAAGATTTATGAATCGGTAAAAATATAATCAGCTGTGAAACAGATTCATGTTAGATTTGTTCATGAAAACATTCATTGAGGAGCTTGTTTTATGAAACGTATGCAGATTGGTTTAATGAAAACGTTCATTAAGGAGCTTGTTTTATGAAACTTTTGGGGATAAACTGGTTGCGTAATATAATATTTTTGCATAATCTTGTTTTCTTATCAACAATATTTGATGAAATTGTTTCATTTTTTTTTTATTATATTTTGTTCAATTAATGGTTAACAAAGCATGTAATGGTAAATAAATTGACTCTATCAAACGTGTTCCTATTGGAAGAAATTGGCTGATGAAATGGGTGCATGAAGAAAGTGAAACCATTTCATAATTGATAAGAAAATGTTGTGTAATTAGCGAACAGTGAAACAATTTCATTATCACAATGAAACGGATCAATCTAACAATAACATGAAAATAACAAATATCTCATCTAGCATTACGTTGATTAGTGTATTGATGAAACTATGAAACATGTTCAGATTGCAAAAACTTTGTCGATGAAATGGGTGCATAATGACAGAGAAACAATTTCATAATTGTTAAGAACATGTTGTTTAATTAGCAAACAGTGAAACCATTTCATAATTAAATTGAAATAGATCCATCTATCAGAAACTTGAAAATGACAAATGTCTCATATAGCATTACGTTGATTTGTGTATTGATTAAACTGTGAAACCATTTCGTTCATGAAATGTAGTAGTGAATTTTATTATTATTATTATTCAAAAGGTTTCATTATGTTAAATTGATTAGTGTGTTTTATTTTTATTGTTAATCTATTTTAATGATGAATGTTATTTTTTTTATAATATTTGAACATAAAATTAATATATTATTTTACAAATGATTTTGTTTCATTATATCACGATATACATGATCGCTTATATATATATATATATATATATATATAGGGGCTCATTCAAGTAGAAATTATTAGTTTGTGGTAACCGTGAGATCCAATCTCAACCACAAATCAATAGATAAATTAGAAAATTTATAATTTTGGTAATTTTTAACTAAAATTTTAATGCAAGGACATTTTAGATATTTTCTCTCCTATCTCCTCTCTCATCTCTTCTCTCTCCRTCCCCGTCTTCCGGCCTCCGACCACTGTCATCTGGTGATACCACAGTGTGATACTCAAACACATATAAGATGCATTATGATACCACTATGTTACATATCTGATCGACCACACAAACAACCTCAGTGTGATACCCAATCACATTATAAGATGCATTGTGATACCACTGTGGTATCACCGGAGAACGGGAGACGGAGAGAGAAGAGAGGAGAGGGAAGATAGGAGAGAGAAGATAAAATACCTAAAATTTCCTTGTATTAAAGTTTTAATTAAAAATTACCAAAATTATAAATTTACTAATTTATCAATTGATTTGTGGTTGATATTGGACCTCATGGTTACTACAAACTAATTAGTTCTCATTTGATTATGCCCATATATATATATATATATATAGAGAGAGAGAGAGAGAGAGGKTGGTTATTATACAACCCTTGACATTTGTGCAACCAATACAACTCAATCTCAACCGTCCATTTCTTTTGATTAATATGTGATTTCATAGAAAGTTTTGATTGTTTCCTAATATAAAGTATTGATCATAATTAATGAACCATATTCATCTTGCATAAATATTCAAATCATAATAAATGAACTCTCAT
>NW_020200625.1:0-1553 GCF_001531365.2 Cynara cardunculus var. scolymus
ACTTGAGCGAGATCAGCCAGAACGTGCTTCAGAGGCACAGGTAAGTGTCACAGAGGTGGTGGATCTAGAACGTTCATCATCTCCACTAGATACCTCTGCCAGGTTAGGCTCTGAACCTACCGGGCATGAAATCTACAGAACACCATTAGGCTCTCCTTAAGGAGATGTTCGAGGATATGGTGGAGGTCCCTGAGCAGGCTACGCTATGCCAGCCGCTGAGGGCGCCTCACGCTCTGAGGCAGAAGGATCACCATATGTTGGTGGTCCGAGTTCCCAAAACGACTATGTGACAAAGGGGGAGCTTAAAACCCTTGCCACGGAGTTGCTCACCAAGATGGACGGGTTGAAAAGCTTGTTCATCTCGCAGTCTCAACCTCAGGATCTTACACCGCTAACAGAGGCTCTGAGGGAGTTGTCTTCCACCACCGCAGAGCTGAAGACTTCTTTGACAACCCTTCAGAGCTCTGTCTTACAGAAGGACGATCTATCAGAGGCTTTCCAGGTAATATCTCTCAACCCCTCCTCACTCAAAACACTAAAGGATGAACTTTCAGAAATGGCGACAAAGTTTGCAGGAGACTTCGTCACAGCGGGCTACACAGATTATTCTTCCTTCCGTGACGAGAACAAGGAAATGTTTTCCTCTGCGGTCACGTATGGCATCCAGTCCAAGTCCTCAAGTGCCAACATCAATCACTTGGCCACTCGCAGAGAACTGGACGCCATGGTGGAAGAAGCCCTAAGGAATACTTTGATCAACCACTTCACTTTGCTTAAAATGGAGTTCTTCTCTTCCAATGATAAACTCGCAGAATCCATGTCCAAGCTTGCCAAGGAAGGTGAACTCCTTTGTGCAGAAGTTCTATCCACCGTCTCCAAACTCAAGTGGGCTACAGAGCTTGACGTAATGAATGCCTTTGCGGGTGCGGAGAAGGTAATAGAAAAGATGTACAAGGCGACCACTAGAATCCTACGCCATTTGAGGAGGGCTCCCCTTACTTCATGCAAGGCTGATGCCATCCAGAGCCAAGACGATCACAGGCGTGATGGTGATCGTCAGGAGGGGGAGAAAAAGGAGGAAAAGAAAAAGGCCAAGGCCCCACAACAGAAGAAACCAGCCGCCAGAGCACCTGCCAAGGGTGTAAAGATTGGAGAGCCTACAGCTACTGATCAAGGAAAGAAAAAGGCTGCAGAGCCTACAGGCAAGGGAAAGGCCGTAGCTGTAGAGTCGTCAAAGAAGGGTTCATCTTCAAGCTCAGAATCCTCTACGCCAATCAATGAAGAAAAATACGCTGATGAACCCGAACTCCTCAGAGTCCTAAAAGAGTCCAAGACAGAGGCTCAGGCGAAAAGGGGCAGAGCGCCTATGCATGTCAGAGAAGGTGAGGCCACATCTTCTGCTGTCCCACAAGTCCAAATCCCACAAGTCCAACAAACAACGTCCACGGGTACGTTCGATGCTCTGCAAGGAACAATTAAGCCCATCCTTGCAGAGGGATCAACCCAGAGGCCTATCCTGGAAGAAGAAGAAGAAGAAAAGAAGATGCCATAGT
>NW_020200625.1:1742-4787 GCF_001531365.2 Cynara cardunculus var. scolymus
TTATTGAAGAAGGTTGTGCTCTACTCTCAATACGTTGTAAGGAGAGAAGACGGGAACATCTATACATTCTCTGACGCTGATCTGCATAACCTCTGCATGTATGATCTCGTTTATATGCACAAAATCCTGAGGAGGTCAACATATCAAGTATCCCTCAGAAGGCTGATCGAAGTTATGCACGCACAAGTAATGTACTATATCCAGAAAGATTTTGAATTGGCCATGCGTCTAGCACAGAAGAATTTGAAGATCACTCCTCCTTACAGCAGGCCAAGTTGGATGTCTAGGTACTATCCAAACACCATTCTGTACAATCCCATTTATGGGTTTGTGTATTTGGACAAGGATGAGATACTTAGATTCTTYGACCCAACAGAAGCGCACAAGTATTCATCGGAGACATTGAACTGGATAATCAAATGTATCGTGGCAGAGGTGGATAAAAGACACTACAGAACTATAAAGTCAGATTTTGTTTATGCGGTAGACGATTTCCCAGAGTCTCAAGTCTGATTTTCTTCTGTCCCAGGATCGTGCCTATGTTTCAATTTTTGTCGTTCAAGTTTTGTAATTTTTTACATTGTAACTTTTTACATTGTAATTCTTTTCATCTTAATTCATTCAGAGGATGATGTTTAATCACCTCTTGTAATTTCAATTCAATTAAGTCATACAGTTGCACCCAAAGTTCATAGTTTACTTTTTCATACTTAGGGGGAGATTGTTGGTTCTCAGTTCCTTAAATGTAAAAGTATAGAAAAAGTAAAACTGCAAGTATTGACAGAAGATGATATGTCACAGAAGACCACAGAGGACCAACAGCAAAAGATGCACAAGATACAAGTCTCAAGTGACAGAACCTCTGTCGTGTCTCACAGAGGTTCTGGAACTGGTCCTCTGAGAAGACAATGCTACAAGACTTAGTTGACAGAACCTCTGTCGTGTCTCACAAAGGTTCTGGAAGATTTCGTCTGCGTACTTCCAAGTTTCATCTAGCAGAGCCTCTGTGTTGTCTAACAGAGGGTCTGCAGCAATGTCTTCTGTGTAGATTATCTTTAAGCTGTTTTACTTAGATCTTTTAGCTGCTCGTGTCTATCACGTGTTCTTGTCTGTAATTGGTTTTGATCGAATGGCTTAGATTAATTTACTTTAAGTCATGTMARAAAAAYGGTTACTTGCTTGTATAAATAGCAGTGTAGGCCTTTGTATTTCAGTGTGCTTCCAGTATTGTAATTGTCAATATTTTCATCAATTAAAAATCCTTTGAAGCTTTCTCCTATGTTCATCATTAATCTTCATCGTGTTCTTATCGATTTCTACTTGTTTGATTTATCATCTTTTTCGCTGCATTATATCTGTCAAACCAATCATTCAGGTAAGTAATCTTAACCAAGAAATAGAGTTATTCGGTCCTAACAAGCTTAATGCTCAGTGAACGGATAATAATATAAATAAACCATGAATATGAGATAACAAGTTCAAAAACAATTTATAACGCCAATTGATAATTCAAAAGAAATCAAAATGCCCCAAAAGCTTCTCAAGGGTCCGAAGACCAAACCGCATCCCAAGGACACATTATTCCCAAAGGATGATCAGTCCATTCAGGCACAAGTGAGGAAAGGGGTGTGAGCACCACACAGCAATCCTCTCCGTGGATTTAACCACGGCCATAATTCATTATCCGATAAAGGTTCCTAGGAATGATCCATACGCCCTCTATTCGACCGATACATAATCAAGTCCACCTTTAAGGACTAAAAAATGAGGACGCCATGATCATTTTAGTCAGCATGTAAACATCTTAATACCGGTGCTCTAGTTATTGAGTCTATAGTAATATGTTTCACAAATGAAGAAATAAAACAAGTCAAGTGATCAAAATGATCCATATTCCGAATAAGAATATAAGTCGTAGTTCAAAAGGAAACAAAGTTCAATAACATTTGATAAGCATAAAGGAAATTTAAAACAAATTATTCGGAATTTATCACAGATTATCCAGATTAGGAAGCCTTACGCAAATGGCTATCCCCGTGCCAAGTGAGATATGAAATCCGTACCTTAGGCGAATTTGACCATTAATGCACGATCAAACGGAAATTCACAATCGAGTTTGATTTTCCCGCGTGCCTAACGAATGCATAACCGGGTTACTCTTTATAAAGCATAGAAACCATAACATAACTATTCTAATAAAATTACTTACATCTTAATGTACTTAAACAACATAGACTTCAAGAAGGACAGTTGGATACGAATTGAAAATTCAAACGTAAAACTTAACATTATTCTCTTTCGATCCAACTGCTTCCATCCCTTTTATTTCTAAGTGATTTGATGATAATCCCTTTTCACTTATATGTTGTATTTATGTTTCTGTATTTTCAGTTCCATCAATCTTCACTGAGTATGTTCAGTGATCGCTGAAGAACCTGCACTGTAATCCTATTAGAGACAACAATACTTCAAGAAGACAACACTCACACCAAAGAACCTTCAGCAAATGTCGAAGACTGAAACTGAAGATTAGAGACTGACGAGTACGTGATTTGAAGCGGTATTCAGTGATTACAAGTCTGTCTACATATGGTATTCAGTGATTACAAGTCTGTCTACATATGGTATTCAGTGATTACAAGTCTGTCTACATATGTGTGAAGACTGCTCAAGCTTCAGCGAATGATGATGAGACCTTTAGGTCATCCCAGCATTCAGCGATCAAATGAAGCTTGCTTAGCACGATTGTTGTGTCTTGTCCTTATGCACACAAAGGACAAAACCCATGAATAAGGATGTCTGCTCATGAATAGTGGTTTTGTACTATTCACTGTAGCAAAGGACAAGTCTTTCTCTTAAGGCTTGACACACATTCTAACCCTACCATATTGCATTAAATGCAGAGTGCGTGCAATTCATTCTCTAACCCTAATTCTTATTTCAAGCATTTTCTAGCTTAAGTAAAGGATCTTTTTTATAGCAATTTCTTTTCTTGTATTTGCTAAGACTTTGTGTGTAACTAAAGATTGTTTAGATAGGTTTTCA
>NW_020200625.1:5737-9931 GCF_001531365.2 Cynara cardunculus var. scolymus
TTCTACCCCTTTTGTTTCTTCTCTTCCTCCCGTGGTCATCACAGAGATAGATTCTTCCGAGGACATTCCAGAATCTGATTTAACAAATTTTGATGAGTTCCTGGCACTCTTTACTAAGTCATTTAGGAGATTTGCCAGTAAGAGCAATTTCCGCAGATCTCCTCAGCTATCCCTCAGGGAGAAGCCAAAGTCTAAAAGAATAGACAAGGCTTCAGCTGTCTGCTACAACTGTCACCGGCCCAGACATTTTGTAGGTGAAAGTAGATCAAAGAAGACTGCAACGCCATCTTCTAAAGCTCCTTCATCCTTCAGGACCAAAGATGAAAAGTACTTAAAAATGAAGGAGAAGTACAAGAAGGTGAAGAACAACCAGCGAAAGGCTAAAGACCTTATTGCTAAAGAGCATGACTGTGCTGAATCATCCGATGAATCATCTTCAGATAAAGAGGATAAAGCCTACGTCTGCTTAATGGCCATAGATGCAGATGAAAAATCTTCTGAAGCAACTACATCCTCTGAGCCATCTTCTTCTTCTACTCAGGTATGTTTCCTGAAGGAACCCTCTTCTTTTTCTTCTAGTCTTTCTGCACTAGATACGCTGACGGTTGACCTTTACAATGCTCTCAATGGCAAATCGAAAGCTGAAATGCTTAACGTTGATCTTCAAAAGCAATTGAAGATTTTCCATTCCAAGATCAAAGAACTGACCTCTGTCAAGGAAAATCTTAAAGATCAGGTTATTGTAAACCAAGCCATCACTATTGAACGTGAGAAGGCTATCGATGAGCATGAGCAAGCTATAGCTGAACTCAAGACTGAGAAAGCTACCATTGAAGGGTGGTGCAAAGCTTCCATCAAGGCCTCTGAATCATTAACGCTCTGATCCTGGCCAAGACAAAGACTGGTCAAGGATTCTCTTATGATCAGGAAGAATGTTTTAAAGACAGGACCATGCTCAAATTTGGTACCTTCGTCTCTTCTATTCCCAACACTTCTTCCTCTCAGTCCTCTTCTTTTATTGAGAGTCATCTTGAAGGAACTCCTTCGAGTTCTGGGTGCAAAGACAAAGGTAAATCCATTGTCACAGCATCCTTCCCAAGAAGTCTAACAAGTCTAATAGATCTAGGTCTATTCCTTCAACTTGTAAAGCTTGTTCTTCTTCAGGGACTAGGAAATCTGAATCACATCAGAAATCCAAGTCACAGCTCAAGGTGAACTTTTCACCTAAGAAATCCAATTCCTCAAAGGTTCCTCCTAGAAACAATGAGAAGGGAATTCTTGAAGCTGGTCCCACTTCTGATCTGATACTTTCTGGCCCTAAAACTACTCCTAACTTTACGAAGTGTAAACACTGCAGTGAGAAAACACATATTGCCAGCAAGTGTCCTTCTGCCGCCAAAGCTAATTCACCAGCTAAGTGCAAGAAAGTAACCAAGGCTGCTCTAGCAACCAACGTGAAGAAAACCATTGAAGTCTCTTCTTTAGGCTCAGCGAAGACAACCCCTACTGAAAAATCTTCAGCATCAGATGTTGTAGTTCCTTCCACTGAATCCTCTTTATCTGGCTCAGTGAATACTTCTACTGAAACTATGTTAGTAGTGTCAATGGTTGTTCCTATTTCCACTCAAACCTCTTCAGGTTCGGTGATGCCATCCACTGATGCTGGTTCTTTAGCATCAGACGATGAAGCCTCTAACAAAGCTCGACCCTAATAGCTGGGTACCAATAGCATTCTTATTTTGTTTCCTTGTACACGATGTCAAAGGCATATGGTATCTGGACAGTGGATGTTCAAGACATATGACTGGAGATAAATCTCTTCTTACTCACTTCAAGGAAGAAAGAGGACCTTCCGTAACCTTCGGTGGAAATGGAAAAGGATATACCAGAGGTTTTGGTATATTAACCTATGGTACAACAACTTTCAAACACGTTGCATATGTTGATGGATTGAAGCATAATCTTCTTAGCATCAGCCAACTGTGTGATAAAGATTATACAGTTAAATTCTCAAAGAATTATTGTCATGTTCTTGACTAAGATGATAAGGTTGCTCTAACTGGTTCTCGTCTAGAGAACGTTTATATCATCAACATGAATTCTTTTCCCACCGAGAATAGCTACTTCTTCTCCAAAGTCTCATCAGATATTAACTTGTTATGGCACAAACGGCTATCTCATCTCAACTTCAAGACTCTCAGTGAGCTGTCAAGAAATGACCTTGTCACTGGTCTTCCTCAACACTCATTTGCAAAGGAATCTCTTTGCTCAACTTGTGAAAAAGGAAAATACACAAGAGCTAGCTTTAAGTAAAAGCAAATATCTTTAGTGACTGCGCCTCTTCAGCTATTGCATATGGATCTCTTTGGTCCAGTCAACGTGCAATCCCTAGCTGGAAAGAAGTTCACACTTGTCATTGTTGATGAGTATGCCAGGTACACTTGGGTATTCTTTCTCAGATCCTAGGATGAAGCACCTAAAGAAATCATTTCGTTCATCAAAAGGATAAAAGTACTAACCAATGTTAAAGTACGATCTATCAGAAGTGACCATGGTACTGGATTAAAAATAGTACTATGGATAACTTTCTTGAGAACAAGGGAATCTCTCACAACTTCTCTTCTATGAGAACTCCTCAGCATAATGGGGTCGCTGAAAGACGAAATCGAATAATCATTAAGGCTGCTCGATCAATGCTCAACGAATCCCATCTCCCTACTCAATTCTGGGCTGAAGCTGTCAACACCGCTTGTTTCACTCAAAATCGATCGCTGATCGAGAAAAGATTCAAGAAGACAGCCTATGAACTTTTCCATGGACGAAAGTCTTTCATAAACTTTCTTCATATATTTGGTTGCACTTGTTACATTCTCAATAATCGCCGACCAACTTGGAAAGTTCGATCCCAAAGCTGATGAAGGAATCTTTCTTGGATATTCTTCTGTATCCAAAGCCTTCAGAGTATTCAACAAACGAAGACAAACAATAGAGGAATCTATTCATATCACTTTTGACGAATCTCAGTTAGCTAATTCAAAACCCATCTCAAATGGTGAGGATGAATTAGAAAACTGGATGATATCTCACTATGGACAACCTGAAGCTTCTTACAATGCTCCTCTTAACACTGAATCTCCAGAAGCTGAAGATGATCCACTCATCATTCCAGTTACAGCTAGTTACTCCAACGCATCTTCTTTAGAGATCGCTGTTGTGCCCATTAGCTATGTTCCTCCTTCTATTTCAAACACTGATCTATCACTAAATGAAATGCCTTTAGTTTCTGAACCTGTTTCAGTTGCTGAATTTGAGGCTCCTTTAGCAATAATTCCTATTGCTGAAGATACTACTGCTGAAGCCTCATCTTCTATACCTGAACTTGTCTATTCAGATGAAGCTCCTCTACCGGTTCAGTGATGGACTAAAAGCCATCCAATTCATCAAATTCTTGGTGATCCAGATGCAGGTATCAAGACACGTCGAGGTCTTGGTAATAGCTGTCTCTTTGTCAACTTTCTTTCTTTAGTTGAACCCAAGAAAATCAATGATTCTATCTCTGACCCTAGTTGGGTTCTTGCCATGCAAGAAGAGCTCATTGAGTTTGATAGGAACAAAGTATGGTACCTTGTCTCACGTCCATCTGACTAATCAGTGATAGGCACCAAATGGTTCTATCGCAACAAGTTGGATAAAGATGGTATGGTAACTCACAATAAGGCTCAGCTTGTTGCTCAGGGTTATTGACAAGAAGAAGGAATCGACTATGATGAAACCTTCGCACCAGTGGCTAGACTCGAAGCAATTCGACTTTTTCTAGCCTTTGCTGCCTATAGAGACTTCAAGGTCTTTCAGATGGATGTAAAAAGCACTTTCCTTACTGGAAAACTTCATGAGGAAGTTTATGTTGAACAACCTCTCGGATTTCTTGACCCTAAGTATCCAAACCACATCTATAAGTTGGATAAAGCTCTTTATGGGTTAAAGCAGGCTCCTCGTGCCTGGTATGATACCATTTCTTCTTTTCTTATCTCTGAGAAATTCTCTCGTGGAAAGATTAACCAGACCTTATTTCTTAGGAAAATTAAAGGTCATATCATTCTCGTCCAAATTTATGTCGATGATATTATTTTTGGTTCCACTAATCCCTCTTTATGTTTTCGTTTCGCTGAACGCATGAAGAAAGAATATCATATG
>NW_020200625.1:10556-14648 GCF_001531365.2 Cynara cardunculus var. scolymus
ATATTGAACTTCACTTCGTTCCAACTGAGTATCAACTCGCTGACCTTTTCACCAAGCCTCTTGATGAGAGAAGATTTAATATCTTGATCAGCGAATTGGGTATGTTGAACATTGAAGATTAATCTTAAAGTTTTATACGAACTCAACAAGTGAAATGATTCAGTGCTCTATCTCTAACACTGAACTTTTGAGAAAATATATCTATTCTCTCTCAGGTATGATTACTCTTCTCTTTTCTAAACTTAAAACCTTCACTGAAGCTTTCTCATCTTCAGTGATAAAATGTTTTAAAAGGTGGTCTCTGTGATTCTCTCCACTCACCACATCTTCAAGTATATCTTTATACTTATCTTAAAAATCTAAACGATCACTGAATCATTTCTTATCAGTGATCAAAACGTTTTTTTTAAATGCGAGTTTCAGTGATTCTCTTATCACTAAATCTGATGTCTTAAAACCATCACTGAATATTTCTCATCTACAGTGATAAAATGTTTTAAATAGGATTTTTCAGTTTCTTTTTGACACTGAATGACTCTTTATTTCCTTAAAAACTATTTGTTTTTAAAAGAAAATAGTTAATGTACCGTTTTTATGACGACATTCTCTATTTATTATGTGCGACGCTTTGAAACGCGCAAAAGGTTCTGTCATTACGCTACCTCATTTAATGTCATCCAATCATGGATGAGAACATGGTATCTTTTTTATCATGACCACTTTCCCGAACCGTCGTCTTTTCTCTCTCTCATATTATTTCTCTCTCCTCCTACCTATAAATATGAGACTTCTTATCCACTTTTCTTTTTACGCTTACAAAATTCTTAGACGAAACTCTGCAAGAATTCTCCCAAAGCAAGAACTCTCCAAAACTTCTAAGTTCTTTCGACCTTTTCTCTCTTATATCTAAGGTCAATATCTTCTTCTTTTTCTTTATCCTCTGTTATAAGAAACGTTTAATCTATTTTAAAAATCTTGTTCTCTTAAATACATTAAACAATAAAGGTTTTTAATCATCTCTTTCTTGGTTATAATCTTGTTTCTTTATACACATTTAACTTGATAAACCCTAATCTTTTAAGGATTTTTCAAAAGAAGTTTTTACTTGTTCAAAAACTTTTTCTATACTCTTAACCATAAACTCTTGGTTTATTTCTAACAACCTGTTTGCTCTACTTCTTATTGTTACAAACAGATGGCTGCCAAGAACATCAACTTCTCCATTGACGAGATATTTATTAAGGCCAACAACCACATTGCCTTGTTGGTGATACCTTCCTCCAAGGCGTTTTACCAAGATACGGTTGACTTCCTCAAGCTGTCGTCCTTGGGCTACGCTCTCAACCATGAGCCCATCATGGTCAAGGAACTTCTTCAGCAGTTCTGGCTCACTGTTGAGGTTGTCGAAGTCCAAGACGAGGCTGGACACAAGATGGAGCAGATCCATTTCACTTTCAATCGCATGAAAGTAAACTTTGGTGTGTCTACACTCCGGTCAGCTCTTCGTCTTCCCATGGGTCCCTTCGACAGCAAACCCTCCACCGCTGAGATCATCAATTTTCTTGACACCATTGGCTACTAGTGGCCAATGAAGAAGGACTCCAATGCCCCTCTGAAGTCCTTGACAAAGATTGAGAAGAACAGGATGTCAGTTGTCTGGCAATACCTGTTTTCTCATTTCATCCAGTGCATGGGTGGAAAAACTGGAGGTCAGGACCAGTCCTCTAGGATCGCCTTGATCATAGGCATATCTGCGATTCAGCATCGCAATATAAATTATGTTGCGGTCATTTTCGATGACCTGGTGCTCAAGCTGAACAAGCGCCAGCGAGAAAAGGTGGTGCCTTACACCAGGTTTCTTTCAATGGTGTTCTCCAAGATCTTTAAAGCTCTTTACCCCAAAGAAGGAAACCATCCAGTTTTCAAGCTTGGATCCAGGATTTTGGATCATAAGTTGAGAGACAATGATGTAGCACTATCTTCCATTGTGTCCATCACTACCTCTTCTCCTCAGGTGGCCATGACAAGGGAAAGCCACCCCTCATCTAGCCAAGCCACCAAAACCCCTTCAAAACGACCATTTCAACCAATTCTTGATTGTCCTTAGAGAGCCAAGAAGTCCAAAAAAGGGACAACCATGTCACTAGCTGGGGCCTCTCAAAAGGCTTCAGTTATTGAAACTAGCCTTATCCCCGAGGCATCTTCTGCTCACCCTCCCAGCTCTTCAGTGATTTCTCCCATCACTGTCGTATCAGTGGTACCTTCAACAACTACTTTAGTGATCCAAATCACTGAAAATGTGCATATGCGCCACCACCGCTGAACACCCACGTCTCTTCTCAACCATTTTCTCTTCTCATCCTTCCATGGTCTTTACACATGTCCATGATGTAGCAGCGATTGTCTTTCCTGATACTAAGACACGCACCACTGGACCTGAGGTGGCTTCTCTCAATGCTCCTCTGCATACGGATGTCCATCCTCTCGAGGACATCTTTGCTCACGCCAGTGACAATCCTTTAGATGTCACTGATGGCCCCTCATATATTCTTTCTTCCTACCCTTTCTTTTCTTCTAACCTTAAGCCTTCTGCTCACACTTCTTCTTTTTCAGGTCCTTCGATGCATCAGTCTTATGCTCAGGAAGTGGAAGAGGAAGAAAAAGAAAAAGATGATGAAGGAGAAAGAGAGAAAGATGATGGAGGAGATGAAGAGATCGATGATGCCTATGATATGGCATCTAACATCAAACTTCTCCTTCCAGCCGTTGACACCGTCCTCTGCAGGATCAACGAAGTCCACCAAGAGATGCCCCGCCAAGGTGATCTTGATGCAAACTTCCTTGCCATCCAGGCGGATGTTCAAGAAGTGCAGAGTCATCTCCAGATTCTCCAAGAATCTGTTCAAGCCAACACCGATGCCATTGTTGTTCTTCACAGCAGGGCTGACGATGCTCAGGCTATTACTGATCAGCAGACTGGCCTTCTTCAACAGATCCTGGATTCTGTTCGTCAACCAGCTCCAGTGATCCTTCCTTCTTTCTCTGCCAGTGATCATGCCCAGGTCCATGAGACACGTGAGGCAACGACAACTCTAGCCAGTGCTTTGCAAAGGCTAGAGGATATAATGTTTCTCCAGCGTCAGCGCTTGGACGAACTCTCTGGCCAATTCTCTCAAGTCTTAGCCAGAGAGGGGAAGATGAGGTCCAATGCTGGTGAATCATCCAAAGCTGTGTTTACTCCTTCTCAGGATGTTGGTTCAGTATCAGCTACAGCTGTAGTTAAAGCTAGGCTCCTAGAGCTGAAGCAGTTGCTGCTCCTGTAATCCCGTCCACCAAAGCTGTTTCAGCTGAGGTTGTCGATGCCATCCTTAGGGATGATGCCCATACCATCACTACTGCTGGTGATGATGAAAATTAAGATGATGATGATGAAGACGATGATGAACCTACCATTCCAGACACCGAAAATGATATAGATGGCAACGACGACGATGATGATGAAGATGACTTTACCATCAAGTTCCAGAAGCCATCAACCATCATCAAAGGTGTTACTCTCGGGGATTCTGCATCCCAGGGGGAGTAAAGGCAAGGTGAATCGACTCCATCAGGGAACCAGGACCCCAAGTCGAAAGGCAAGGCGGTCGCTAAAGAAGGAAACTTGAAGGTATTGTTCAATATCCCTCAACAACCTTTGTTTGAAGACTCTACCTCTCAGGTAGTGATTACTTCAAAATTTCAACTTCATATTCCATCAACAACCTGCGGTCTACTGGAGCGGGTACCTGATCAACCCATATTTTGTGCTCCTACCGACCAACAGATGTCTTAGCTGAAGGAGTTACTCGCCCAGACTAGAGTAAAAATCCCTCTTCGTACCTCTAGTGGTGGTGAGTTTGACTTCTTATCTGAAGCTGAAAGACTCGAGGCATTAAGGGTTGAAGAAGAGCTAGAGCTTCAAAAGAAGCAGACTAAAGACAGCTTGAAGCTGGCCAAGTCACTAGCTGAAAAAGTCCTTCCAAAGAAAAAGTCCAAGAAAACGGTGAACGTTGTCCAAGCCCAGGCTAAACTTCTTTCGATTGCAGAAGCTGA
>NW_020200625.1:15088-37262 GCF_001531365.2 Cynara cardunculus var. scolymus
AGACATTTCTATGCTGAATCTTGACTTGCCAGATAAGGGTCCCTATACACCCAACTATGTGCATTTTAAACCTGAGTTAGGAGTTATATTCCTTGACTATGAAGGTGAAGTCAGATGTCAGAGAATGTCAGAGCTACATCTATGTCCAATGGATCATTTGGTTTATCTTTTTCTCTGGATAGATGATAGCATGCCTGGAAAAGTCGTAGATCTGAAGATACGAAGGGAATTCCTACGACGAAGAAAACTTGGTGAAAATGTACCTGGGTACATAGATCTAAGAACTTTAGAATAGTTTCTCTTTGTAACAACAATCCACTTTTCCTTGTAACTTCATGTACTATGTCTACTTTTAGTGATTGTACTTATATTCTGTAAGTTCTGGACATGTACTATAATACTTGTAACATTCTCTATGATTAATAAAATGAGTATTCCATGTACTTCACTGAAAAAGATCCCTGAAAAAAGTAATAGGGACACAAGTCTATGAGTTCCGATGTTACTTTTCACATTCGCTGACAGTCTATGAGTCAGTGAATAAGCTTTCAGTTTCAGTTTCCCTACTTGCAATTTTCTTAGATATAACTTCTGAAAATTTTCAAGCTGAGACTGGTTAACTAAAAAAGATCTCAAAATAGTAAAAAGGGACATGTACTTTATATGTAACTTTTCCTTACTATTATTTGATAAGATAACCTTCTTTATGTTATATTGTTATCATCAAATAGGGGAAGATTGTTGATCCTCTCTCTCAGTGCTTTGATGATAATCCTTTTTCACTTATACGTTTTATTTATGTTTCTGTATTTTTAGTTCCAGCGATCTTCACTGAGTATGTTCAGTGATCGCTGAAGAACCTGCACTGTAATCCTATCAGAGATAGCAATACTTCAAGAAGACAACACTCACACCAAAGAACCTTCAGCAAATGTCGAAGACTGAAACTGAAGATTAGAAACTGACGAGTACGTGATCTGAAGCGGTATTCAATGATTACAAGTCTGTCTACATATGTGTGAAGACTGCTCAAGCTTCAGCGAATGATGATGAGACCTTCAGGTCATCCCAACATTCAGCGATCAAAGGAAGCTTGCTTAGCACGATTGTTGTTGTCTTGTCCTTATGCACATAGAGGACAAAACCCATACCCTTATGAAAGTTGGTACGGTATGGAGCCGACTACTCGACTCTATTGTCCACCAACTTTAGGTAAGGATGTCTGCTCATGAATAGTGCTTTTGTACTATTCACTGTAGCAAAAGACAAGTCTTCCTCTTAAGGCTTGACATGCACTCTAACCCTATCATATTGCATTAAATGAACATTTAATGCACTGGTATAAATAAAAGTGTTTCTTCTCTATGCAGAGTGCGTGCAACTCACTCTCTAACCCTAATTCTTACTTCAAGCACTTTCTAGCTTAAGTAAAGGATCTTCTTTACAACATTTCTTTTCTTGTATTTGCTAAGACTTTGTGTGTAACTAAAGTTTGTTTAGATAGGTTTTCACTACCTTATCTTTTCGCAAACAATCTTGTAAAATCTGTATTGATCTTCTTTATCAATATATATTTTAAATTTAAAAAAATATTGTGTTTGTATTCATCCCCCCTTCTACAAATTGTTTTTCTTCTTGTAGACCCTCACGGGACCAACATGTATCGTCCCGAAAAAGCAAACGTTGTGGCCAATGCGTTAAGCCGACAAGAGAAAAGTGGAACTATCAAAGCTATAGCTTTATGAGTTGAGTTGTTACCCAATATTCAAGAAGAGTTACAAGAATTTTAACATGAGGCCATGAAGGAAAGTAAGATTAAACAGGAAATATTGGGTGGATTAATATCTAATCTGATAAAAGACGACAGAGAATTTTGGAAATTTCATAATAGAATTTGGGTACCATGCTATGGTGATCTCAGAAAACGTATCTTGGTGGCCAGGTATGAAGAAGGATATAGCTAAGCCTGTTGAGCAATGCCTAACATGTCTTCAGGTAAAGATTGAACACCAATGCCCTTATGGTAAGTTGTAATCTTTAGAAATTCCAGTGTGGAAGTGGGATCACATCACTATGGATTTCATAACCAAATTGCCGAGAACATCAAAAGGTTATGATGCTATATCGGTGATAGTAGATCGATTATCCAAATCTGCACACTTCTTACCTATGAAGGAATCTTATCCAATGGAAAGATTGGCAAAATTATACATTGATGAGGTAGTGACATGACATGGTGTTTCTTTGTCAATTGTTTCTGATAGAGATAGTCGGTTCAGTTTTATGTTTTGGAAGAGTTTCCAAAGAGAAATGGGTTCGCAGATTAAGTTAAATAGAACTTATCACCCTCAGACTGATGGACAAAGTGAACAAACTATCCAAACGTTAGAAGATATGTTTAGAGCGTGTGTAAATGATTTCGGAGGATCATGGGATAGTCATTTGGCTTTGGTGGAATTTACGTACAACAATAGCTACCATTCGAGTATTCAGGCAGCACCTTTCGAGGTTCTGTACGGACGCAAAGGTCGAACTCCTTTGTGTTGGAACGAAATAGGTGAAAAACAGTTAGCTAGGCCTGAATTAGTTCAGCAAACTGCAGATAAAATAAAAGTAATTCGAGAGCGAATGAAGACAACACAAGATAGACAAAGAAGTTACGCAGATAAAAGTCGGAAGCCGATTGAATTTCAAGTAGGTGATAGTGTGATGTTAAAGGTATCACCTTGGAAAGGAATGGTTCATTTTGGGAAAAAGGAGAAACTAAGTCCAAGATATGTTGGACCATTTCCTATTATTGGAAGGGTTGGGGACGTAGCCTACAAGATAGAACTTCCTTTAGAGTTAAGTGGGATCCATGACACGTTTCATGTGTCAAATTTGTGGAATTGTTTAATTAGTCTAGATGTGGCAGTGACGTTACCCGAATTTAAAGTAGATGAAAGGTTATGTTTTGAAAAAACCCCTGAGCAAATTACCTACTTCAAAGTATGGAAGTTACGAAACAAAGAGGTTGGATTAGTAAAGGTTTAGTGGCGTTATCATAAAGGACCAGATGCCACCTGGGAATCGGAGTCTGAAATGCGAATGACGTATCCCTAACTTTTTGGTTAAATGGAATTTCGAGACGGAATTCTTTTAAGGAGGGAATGTTGTAATATTCGGGTTTCAAGTTTTATTTAATATATGTATGTTTTAGGGTTGTGAGAAAGTGTGTGAAGGTGATGAGGTGTATAGCCGACTTTGTAAAAGACGGCCATACACTTGCTATAAATAGCAAGTGTAGGTTCAATTGCAAGGTTTCTGATTTTTCTAAGTGTTTTGTTCATTACATTGAGAGAGTAATTGCAGGTTCAATCCGCTCAAACATTTTAAGGTGAGTGTTATATGCTTGATGTATCATTTGATTGTATGTCAATTTGACCTTTTTAGAATTAGCCTATTATGATCCATTATAATGTATTGTGCAAATATCTACCTAAATCGGACAAGTTATGTCCGGATATCTATCTAAACCGATCAAGGGGTGACCGGATTTCCACTAAAACGCTCATGTGTCAACCGAATTTGTCCTTAAATTGCCCAAGAGACAATCAGGTTTCCTTTAAACCGGCCATGAGTTGTCCGAACTCAGGCTAAATAGCTCAAGTTATGTCCGGATTGTTCTTTTTTTGTTCTAAGTAGTTTTCCGGATTAGATCTCTGGACAAGATATGACCGGACTTCAATTCCGGCTAAAAGAGGCTTGATTAATATTATCGGTTTTGGGCTATTTTGATGTAATGGCGGTATAACCGCGAGAGAGATGGAATGGTGGTGTAACCGCGAGAGAGATGTAATGGCGGTGTAACCGCGAGAGAGATTGAATGGCGGTGTAACCGCGAGAGAGATGTAATGGCGGTGTAACCACGAGAGAGATGTAATGGCGGTACAACCGCGAGAGAGATGGAATAGCGGTGTAACCGCGAGAGAGAGGTGTAATGGCGGTGTAACCGCGAGAGGGATGTAATGGCGGTGTAACCGCGAGAGAGATGTAATGGCGGTATAACCGCGAGAAATATGAAATGGCGGTGTAACCGCGAGAGAAAAGAGATAAATATTTTATCTGTATAGGTTTGATTCTAAACTGCTGATTTGGAAAATATGTATTTGTGTGAAATTTATACACTCACTAGACCTATTGGGTCTAACGCTCAGTTGCTTGACTAACCTGTTTTGCAGGTCATCATACCTCACAGGATAAAGGCAAGGGGAAAGTTTAGAATAGATAAAATTAGTTGCTCATAAATGTATATGAGAAAAGTTTTTGTTAATCCATGTTTTGTAAACGATATTACATTCTGTGTTATGAATATGATTATGTGGATTATCTATATGTTGGAAAATGTGGGTTATTACATATTTATTTTCCAATAATTTAATTTTCAGTATTTTAATTTATGCACATTATTTTACTGCGATTTATTTTTCTGCAATTTAACTTCCAGCAATTAAAATTTCAGTCATTTATATTTCTGTAATTTAATTTCTAGAATTCTAAGTACCAGTATTTTAGTTTCTCGTAATTTAATTTCTGCAATTTATTTTTCCGCATCAGTTGTTTATTTTTCAGTCTTTACATTCTTCGCAAGAAGAAACAGAGCGATGATGGACAAAACACCTTATCTTGGGGTGAAAGAGGAAATTAAGACCTAAGCCGATGTAAAATTACAGAGGTGTCTTTTTAGCATCATAGTGTAACTATTTGTTTCAGGTGAAAATATTTCATTAAATATTACATTAAAGTGAATTGACAACTAATTTTATGTATGAAAATGAATTACCTTTCAGAGCTAAGATAAATAAGAAAACTTGAGGTTATAGGAGAAGGCTATAAATAACTTTAGTATCTGACAAGTACTACACCCCTACGGTATAGGATGGTAACACTATGTTGTGCTAGGATTAATGACGTCTTACATAAATGATATCATATCGATAGCATGCTAGCCTTTGTGTACTCTTGGGAGGCCGTCTGACCCAATAGTTGATACCATGACTTTTCTATAAAATCTCCTGTGGTTTTATAGAATTGTGATAGGAGTGCTATGTCATCTTTGTACTAGATCATCTGTTTTATGTCTTAATCAACCTTTGCACCCTGTGCTTCTTTTTACGCCTGATATATTCTTAGTTGCTAATCAAACTCTCTATTTTTAGATAAAACAAATCACTCGAATTCGTCATCTGAAATTAGTTTTTATATACTGGACTTTTGAAGAACTTTACAAAGCTTTCTCTGTGGGAACGATATCTTGTACTTTACCATTATTACTTGTTACATGATGATAGTAGTTTAATGTATATACTTGCGCCAATTCTAATTTTGTGTTGAAATCTAAGCTTACATAAACTAAACGAGAAGTGTGGATCCTGAGATTCCATACTACATTGAAAATGGACCCTATGTTTCATTTGAAATCTCTCCAGAAGTTCCTGCTATTGCTACGGCTGGCACGATTCCTGAACGATAGATTATGAAGCTCCCTCATCAATGGAGTGATGAAGACAAGAAGCAAATGGCTTTAGATACTCGTGCGAGATCTATAATAACCATATCTCTTCCTAACGAGGTTTATCACTCCGTGATGAAGCTTAAAACCTCGAAAACCATATGGGACACTCTTTGTATTCAATATGAAGGTACTTCTGAAGTACAAGAATTGAGTAATATCAATTTAATAAGACAATATAAATTACACTTTGTGGAAAATCGGAATCGTTGTCTGAAGTACATCAATGCTTTAATTGTCTTCTTATTGATTTGAGGACATTGGAAAAGAATATTCCAACTCAAAGACGCTGACAAGGTTTCTTGAATGTTTTCCAGAATCATGAGATAATTATACCATGTGTCTCAAGATGTCTAAGGACATGTCATCGCTTTCCCTTAGTTCTCTTTATGGGGTATTGCTTAATCATGAGCAAACCCGTCAGCTGAAGATGAATCTTCTAAAAGACTCCAGAGAAATGAAAATCTCTTATTTAGCTTTGATCTTTAATAGCCCTTCAACTGACCCTTATATTTCTTCTACTCCTTTTTCTTCTCTTTCTATGACTGAGTTTGATCCTTCGCACTCCGAGGACTTGACAGACGCTGATTTATCAGAGTTTGATGAGTCACTGGACCTTCTTAATAACTCTTTCAGAAGATTCACCAGAAAAAGAAATTTCCGCAGATCTTCTTCCCGAACATAGCTGACAAGCCAAATTCAAATCCCATTAATAAGGCCTCAGCTAACTGCTACAACTGTCAACACAAAGGACACTTTGCTAGTGAATGTAGGTCGAAGACAGCTGCAAAGACATCTTCAAACCTCTCATCCTCCTTCAGACCTAAAGATGACAAATATCTGAAACTGAAGGAGAAGTACAAGAAGATGAAGAATCTTCAGTGTAAAGACAAAGGTCTTGTCACTGAAGAGCATGATTGGGCTGATTCATCTAAAGAATCATCCTCAGACGAGGAAGACACAGACTATCTCTGTCTCATGGAAAAGGATGTCAAGGATGAATCATCTGAGACATCATCCTCTAGTGATCTCTCTTCGTCAACCTCTGCTTAGGAAATCAAAGGCATCTGGTATCTTGATAGTGGATATTCAAGACACATGACTCGAGACAAATCCTTACTCTCAGACTAAAAATATGAAAGAGGCCCTTCCGTAACCTTTGGAGGAAAAGGAAAAGGATATACCAAGGGTTTTGGTATTTTAACCAATAGTGCAACCACCTTCAGACGTGTTTCATATGTTGAAGGATTGAAGCATAATCTTCTCAGCATCAATCAATAGTGTGAAAAAGATTTAACAGTTAAATTTCTAAAGAATTCATGTTATGTCCTCGACAAAGATGACATCCTCGCTCTAGCAGGTTCTCGTCAAGAGCATGTGTATGTCATAAACATGGATTCTCCCTTCACTGAGGGTAGCTGTTTTCTCTCTAAAGCCACGTCATATATCAACTGGTTATGGCACAAACGACTTTCTCATCTCAACTTCAAGACGCTGAACAAGCTGTATCGAAAATATCTTGTCATTGGCCTTTCTCAGCACTCTTTTTCAAAAGAATCTATTTGCTCAACGTATGAAAAAGGAAAACAGACAAAGACTAGCTTTAAATCAAAGCAAGTCTTCAGAGACTTCTCCGCTTTAGCTACTTCACATAGATTTATTTTGTCCTGTCAATTTATAATCCATAGCTGGAAAGAAATATACGCTCTTTATTGTTGACGAGTTTTCCAGGTACACTTGGGTTTTCTTTTTCAGATCCAAGAGTGATGCACCAGAAGAAATCATCTCGTTCGTCAAGCACATAGAAGTACTAAACAACATCAAGGTACTCTATCAGGAGTGATCATGGCACTGAATTCAAAAATAGTACCATTGATGACTTCCTTGTGAACAAGGGATTCTCACACAACTTCTCAGCTGTGAGAACTCCACAACAAAATGGGGTCACTGAAAAAATAAATTGAAAGGTTATCGAAGCCGCTCGATCAATGCTCAATGAATCTCGTCTCCCTACTCAATTCTGGGCAGAAGCTTTCAACACTACTTGTTTTACTCAGAACCGGTCATTGATCGTCAAGAGATTCTTGAAGACAGCTTACGAACTCTTCCATAGCAGAAAGCCCTCTCTCAGCTTTCTACACATCTTTGGTTATACATGCTATATCTTAAACAACATAGATCATCTGGGAAATTTCGATCCCTAAGCTAATGAAACCTCGTCTTCTATACCTAAGCCTCCAAACTCAAAAGGTGATAATCTATATCATCTACTAGCTCATCGATAGATGAAAGACCATCCTATCGATCAAATTCTTGGTGATCCAAGTGCAAGTATTCAGACTCGTCGTAGTCTAGGTAATATATATGTCTTTATCAACTTTCCTTCTCTAGTTGAGCCCAAGGAAATCAATAAGGCTATCACTTACTCAAGTTGGGACATTACTATGCAAGAAGAACACATTGAGTTTGATAGGAACAAAGTCTGGTCTCTTGTCCAGCGTCCATATGATAAAATTGTGATAAGCACTAAATGGATTTATCGAAATAAGTTGGATGAACAAGGAACTGTAACCCGTAACAAGGCTCGTCTTGTTGCTCATGGATACAAGTAAGAAGAAGGCATCGACTACGATGAGATCTTCGCAACAGTGGGTAGACTCGAAGCTATTCGACTTTTCCTAGCCTATGTTGCCTATAAGGACTTCAAAGTCAACCAAATAGATGTAAAGAGCATTTTTCTTAATGAAAAACTTCCAGAGGAAGTTTATGTTGAACAACCTCCAGGTTTTCTTGACCTAAAGTATCTGAATTATGTTTATCAGGTGGATAAAGCTTTTCATGGGTTAAAACAAGCCCCTCGTGCCTGGTATAACACTCTTTTTTATTTCTCATCTATGAAAAATTTGTCCGTGAAAAGATTGATCAAACCCTATTACTTAGAAAAGTCAAGGGTCATATCATTCTAGTTTAAATTTATGTCGATCATATTATTTGGTTCCACTAATCCCTCTTTGTGTTTTCGCTTTTCTGAATGCATGAAGAAAGAATATCAAATGAGCATGATGGGAGAACTAACTTACTTTTTAGGTCTTCAAATTAAGCAATCTGATAAAGGCATTTTTATCAATCAGATTAAGTATGTCACAGATATGCTGAAGAAATTCGACTTAACCAACAGTTCATCTATGAAGACTTCAATGACTCCTCCTCTCTCGCTGAACAAGGATCTAAATGGAAAGCCTATAATGTTACTGGTTACAGAGGAATGATCGGCTCCTTGGTGTATCTCACAGCTAGCTGGCCTGATATCATGTATTCCACTTCTCTATGTGCAAGATATCAGTCTAAACCCAAGGAATACCATCTGATTGTTGTAAAACGCATATTCAGATATCTAAAGGGTACTCCTAATCTGGGCCTTTGGCATCCCAAAGACTCAGTTTTCGACCTAATCGGTTATGTGGATGGTGATTTTGTAGGTTGAAAGATAGGAAAAGCACCAATGGAGGCTATCAGCTTCTAGGTGGAAAGTCGGTGAACTTGACAAGTAAAAGAAAAATTCAGTGTCCATATCAACTGTTGATGTTGAATATGTAGCCGATAGAAGCTACTCTGCCCAAATCCTTTAGATGAAAAATCAGCTCAATGATTAAGATCTTCAGCTCTCTAAGATCCCTATCTACTGCGATAGCACTAGTGTCATTGCAAACTGTGATGAACTTTTTCACTAAGTACCCTTTTCTCAACCAAAGCCTCTAGTTCTAAAGACCAGAGCCTCTAGATTCAAAGTCTTTGGAACCAGAGCCCTCTAGTCTCAAAGGCCCATCCATTTCACACACACTTACATGCACTTAACCAAAATTTCATATTTCATTGCATCACCTTTGCAACCAGAGCCTCTGGTTCTAAAGACCAGAGCCTCTGGATTTGTTGTCTTTGGAACCAGAACCCTCTGGTCTCAAAGACCCATTCATTTTCATATCCATTCACATACTTAACCATATTCCATATAAGTTTTCATCATCATTCACAACCAGAGCCTCTGGTTGTACAGACCAGAGCGTCTGGTCATCAAACTCAACCTCCTTATTGTTTCTAGGGGAGTTTTAAACTCAAATCTCATCCCCATGCATCATTTGAGGGAGAGCTTTTCTTTCATCATAATGAATTTTCATTGCATAAATATGCATTTTCCATCCCAGAGCCTCTGGTTCTACTATCCAGAGTCTCTGGACACCAAAAATGCTATATAAATGATGAATAAATCTTTTGCATTCACCCAGAGCCCCTCTTGTCCTACATAAAGGGTTGTCCATGCTTAACCAGAGCCTATGGTTTCCCTATCCAAGGCTCATTATTCATCCAACCCAACATTCCATTGATGAACTTGTTCATCACTCTCAACCAGAGACCTCTGGTTCCCCATCCAAACAGTCATGACCAACCAGAGCGCCTCTGGTTCCATGACAAAAATATTTTCATCCAAAAACCCATCTTTAATTGAAAACTTTTTAAAGATTATACAAAATTGTAGCTTTTGTGACTAAAAACTATACAACATGGGTGTTTAGAAGACCAAAACTTCGTAATTAGTATGTATCTTACAATTAGACGGAATTTTTAAATATAAATTTTTTTTGGATTGATATTCAAGAGATATTATTTGGAATAATTATTTAATTATCCCAAATAATCAAAATGTCATCTTACACGTGCCTACAATTCCAACAGCCAGTTTCCCATAAACCCCTTCACATTACCCATCCACCCTCCCCATAACGACACGTGTTTTCCAGCATTAATGACATGGTACAGTCAAGACGGCACATGATCCCCACCAAATCATCTTTTTGCCAAACGTCTCCCACTATAATCATTACCCTTTTAATATATTATTTCTTCAAAACCGTTTCCCCTTCTCCACCTGTAAATATCCTTCTTCCCAACACACTTCCTCTTTACGCTTCCAAAACTTTCAAGATTACGAGACGAACAAAACCTGCAACTCTCCTAGCAATGGCTTCCTCTGCCTCTCACGAATCGAACAACAACGACATCCATGTGCAGTCAATCGGGGCAAACAGCCGTGCACTTGTCTACCTCCCAATCAAGCCAAACAACCACGCCATAGACCTGCCAACCAACCTGTTTGAAGACAGGTTTGCCATAATGATTGAATTTTTTCAAAGCTGCATCCTCCAACCTGCCTTGAACTTGACAGACAATGGCGTACCTCTCAAGTACGTTCAACAGTACTGGCAGACGTGTGAATTCATCCCCGAGAACCTTGGAATCATGGGGGACATTGATGCCCCAAATGACATGGTTTGCTCGGTCAAAATCTCCCGCGCAAAGGTCTCCAAAGTACTTTGCATTCCCACTCGCAAAGAATTCGGAATTGACCAATACGCTGAGCCACTCACAAGTTTCGACATCCTCCACTTCATCAAAACGCTAGGTTACAATGGTGACCTACGCAACGCCTCCGACTTCAAGAGGCAGTTCTTGCGCCCAATTTGGAATATGTTCTTTTGCATACTGAATAGAGCTCTCACCTGCAAACTAGGGTCGATGGATCAGGGCAACATCAACATTATGACAATAATGTATGGGCTCTTCTTTAATCTACCGCTGGACTATGCCTTCCTTATTTACAACGAGATCCATGCAGCGGTAATCAAGAAATGCAAACTCAAGGTCGCAGGAAAGCCCCTGTGGCTGATCTAGTCACAAAGGCTGAGTTCCAAGCCTTTGTCGACTCGATTCAGCGGTCTTCGGAAGACCAAAAACTCATCATCCAAGGGATTGTCGACAACCCCCCATCCATCAATCTAACTCCCATTCGACAATCCCTTGCCACCCTCAACACCCAAACCAGAGAAAACACCACCCGACTCTAAATGTTACAACAAACCATAACCCAACACCATAACACAACATCCACCTTTGCCACCCAACGAAACCAACTCATGATGAATTCCATCGCCACCCTCACGGCCCAGGCAACTGCGATCGATGAGACCATAGCCTCCATCACCACCCAAATAAACACCATCTCCCAAACCCTCGACACCCTCCCAGCCACCATACTCTCCCAAAACCCTCAACCTACCCCTCCCCTAACAACATCCATCAATGAAACCTTAGCCTCCCTCTCCAACCAAATGGCCACAATCCAAAAAACCCTTACCTCACTCCCAGCCACCATCTTAGCCCAAATACCTCAACCAACCTCTCCTCCACCCCCCTCTGCAGCTCCATCCTTTGATGAAGCCTTTACCTCCTTCACTGCAAAGATGAGGAACATAATAGCCAACCTTCCCATCCCACCATCCGCATCCACCTCCACCTCCGTGCCCCCACCCGTTTCCTCATCCACCATGGAGTTTGCAACCAGAGCCAACCTCAGGGCTCTGTTAAAGGCACTTATCTCATCATTCAATGACATAAGTGCAAAGTTCGCGGCCAGATCTGTTAAGCCTATAAACACGTTGAAGAAGAGTCTCCTATAACAACAAGATCGAACAAACTCTCTTCTTTGCTCCATAGAACAAAGGCGCAATAGAGATCGAGTGCACACACTAGCCGAGCACATCCAGCTATGGAAGAAAAACAGGAGCAGAGCCTCCTGCTCATCAAGCCACCCCCTAAAAAGGCGAAGACATGAGGATCCAGACCTCGATGATCATGGTCTTGGTCCTCATGAGGGGGAGAACCAGGCCACTACTTCACAACCAATAGAGTCTGTTGCACCACCACCACTACCTCAAACACAAAACCAACCACCTCCATCAAACCAAGAAACCCAAGCGAAAGAACCAGAGGTCGATCCCTCTGAAGATGTACATAATGTACATGTTCCCTTCACCACCACCCAAGAACCCATCGAACTAAGCTCATCATCTGATGAAGAACAATCCACCCCTCAAACAGAAACTAACCTACCATTCACTCCATCACCAACTCCTGACCTACCCTTAACCCCTTCACCAACCCCTTGCACCACAGAACCATTCACCACCTTACCCATACAACCAAAACCCACAATCATCCAACCTTCCTCACCACAACAACCTCCAACCCAAACACAACCCCATGAACCAAGAACCACCCAAATAGAAACCCATGAACCAGAAACCACACATCCTGAGCCCCATTAACCAGAGCTACCCCAATCCAAGCCAACCCAAAAAGAAACCATTCCATTACCAACCCACACTCAACCCTTAGCCCGAACACAACCCACAACCCAACCAACCCAGGTGCAAACGGACGTTCCCTCTTCATCGAGGCATCCTCCTCAAGGGGTCGTCAATGAAATAATTGCCAACATAGAGTCGCTAAGGAGACGTCCAGAGGTGCCGCCAAGGGAGCTAGTGATGATGGAAAACATCCATCAATACCTATACCATGATCACGATGAAGGTTTAACTCTCAATCCTCTAATACTTTCACCCAAGTCAATGAACCTCCTGCGCCACAGGTTTGTAAAACATACTACTCCAACCACCACAGGTTGTATTTTCAAATGATGGAATAAGGCTGGTCATGGACATCAAGATGAGAACCTTCGCAAACAGCGCCATCAAGTATATCGAGTACACAATGGAGCGAGCCTATGGTCAAGTCAACGTCTTCAATGATAGTGACTTGATCAATCTCAATCCATATGACTTGATTGAGATTTATGCATATACGACGCAGCGACAGGATCAGGGCATACGATTTGGGACAGACGATGGAAACCTTGGTGAAGCACAGGGCTAAGAGTGATTTTGAAATTGATCTTCAACTTGGCATCAACAAACTATCCTGCACTCCACCCAATGAAGACTTCCCCGGCCTGCAGGAGAAGAGATCTACCTCTGTACTTACTCAACCAAAACTGGGTCTGGTATACAAAAATGAGTTTGGGACGAAGAAATTCTTTAGGCTGACTGAAGCCTTCAAGTACTCAACAACAACACTTGAATGGTTTCAGAAGGCTATCAGAGACAGACTAGGCAGATCTCATGTGCCGATGGGAGAGGGACAAAGACTAATTCATGAGATCTCAACAGTCATTCAATACAGAGGACTGTTAATGTGCTTTTGAGAAATATCACAAGGGAGACCATGAATGTAGTTTTACTTATGTTTTGTATTGTAATATCTTTCATTTCATCATTGTAAGAATTCATCATTTTGTTCGAATGAAAATTTGGCAAAAGATGCTTTTCTTTAGAATAGCCTATGTTCTTTGTTTATACTTTAAATGTTCCTAGAATAGTTCATGTTTGTTCTTTCATTACTTAGGGGGAGATTATTAAATCCCATAACTCTTATATGTTAAAGTAATGAAGAAAAACAAGTGATGAAGAACCAGAAGGCCGATGGAAGACTTCAAGGAAAAATAACTAAGTCTGAAGAACAACCAGAGGGTCRATGAACTGACCAGAAATGCGATGGAAAGTGCATCTTCATAACCCCTCTGGGTACCAACACTTGTTGTTTTCCTCACTAGTTCAACCAGAGGCATGCGATGAAGATAAGCTTGAAACAACGCCGCATGGAAGATAGCTTGAGATGACTAATCAACAGCTGGATTCTACAAAGTTTATCTTGTTTTGATGATTATTCATGTTTAGATAAGCTTTATCTTTTCTTAGAAGATTAGCTAAATAGTCTCACTAGATAGTTATTTTCTTACCTAGATTACTAGTATAAATAGGTGGTTAGGCTTATTGTAATCTAAGACTCTTTTACGTTTTTAACTATCATTGAAATAAAGTGAAACCTTTGACACTCAAGTATATTCTTTGAATGTTCATAAATTGTTCTTGAATGTTCATCATTTTATTCATCCAAACTATATAATTAGGTTATTTTTAACTTAATTATTAGTGTTATTGAGAGATTTGGGATCAACAGATATCATTTTATCAGAGATTATGTTATGAATGGTATTGAACTTAACTTCGTACCCACTGAGTACCAATTAGCTAATCTGTTCACAAAACCTCTTGATGAAACATGATTTAATATTTTATTCAATGCACTTGGAATGTTGAACGCAGAGAATTAATTCCTTTAGCGCTAAACAATACTCAGTGATACATAGTCGAATGATTTAGTGTTTCATATTCTATCATTAAACTCTTGAGTAAATGTATCTTTCTCTCTAAGGTATGTCTACTTATCTTTTCTATTTCTGAAAACTTAAAACTATTGTTAAGTATTTTCTTATTCAGTGATTAAAATGTTTTAAAATAGATGTTTCAGTGTTACATTCTATCATTGAACCCTTGAGTAAATATATCTCTAAGGTGTATCTACTTTTCTTTTCTTAAAACAAAACTGTTGCTGAATCTTCTCTTATTCAGTGATTAAAATGTGTTAAAGGTGAAATGATTTTAGTGTTTCCTTCTCTATCACTGAACTTTTCAGTAAATGTATCTTACTCTTAAGGTATATTTTTCTTTTCTTAAAACTCAAAATTATCGCTGAAATCTTTCTTTATTGAGTGGTCTTTCTTTTAAAAGAAACTTAAAACTATCACTGAATTCTTTCCCTATTCAGTGATCATTTGTTTTTTTTTAAAAAGGATGATGAACCGTCATATGTTTATAACGTCATTAAAAAAAATTATGGTATCACGCGCGTCCTTCTGACACACGTGGTCCATTTCTCTTCTGCCAAATCACCTTAAAATGTTGTGCAAAAAATTCGTCATTACACATCTTTTCGTAGCGTCATTTTCCTCTTTCCTCTTTCTCTCTCATCTCACTTATATATATATCTCTTATCTCTTACCCTCTCATATTTCTTTTATCCGAACACAAAAACTCTCTCTCTATAATTTTGTGTGAGTAAGAACTCCTAGAAAACCCCTTTCAAATCAGTTTCCTCCCCTTCTTTCAAGTAAGTGGTTGGTAACTTCTTATTTTTGGCTGTTAATCTTCAAGAAACTTGTTCGCTATTTAAACACGTATTTCTTCCTTTTAATTACAAACAACAGGTTTTATAAATCATTCTTTTTCTTGATTTATTTTAACCAATTTTCTAAAACTCTAATTTCTTCTTGAAAACCCTAATTTCTTCTGGTTTTTCAAAATAAAGTTTATCTTTCAAACTTTATTCCTAAAGTGCTTTTTTAATCTTGTGCATGATTCCATTTTTCTGTTATTCTTCTTTTATAGAAACGGCAACTGCTAAGAACATGAACTTCTCTCTTGAAGAATATCCCTTCAAACCTAACAATCACATTGCATTTCTGGATATACCTACAGACAAATCCCAGTTTGCAGATGCTGCTAAGTTGTTGAAGAACAGTGTTCTAGATTTGCTCTCACCTTCGAACCAGTAATGGTGAAGGATATACTGAGGTAATTCTGGTACACTGCTAAAGCAAAAAAGGTGACTGACAAGAATGGGAACTCTATTGTCCAAATCTATTGTGAGATCAACCAGATTACAGTAAGTTTCGGTTTCTCAATTGTTTGGACTGCTCTCCGCCTTCCTAAGCCCGTTCCCTATGCCAGCGTTCCAACACTAAGCATATCGTCAAAATTCTAGACGATATTGGTTACGGCTGGCCTCTGAAGAAAGACTCCAACACTGACCTCAAACAAGTTGTTGACAAAGATTGAGAAGAATAAGATGTATGCGATCTGGAAGTCCCTACTTTCACATTTTATTCAGTGCATGGGTGGAAAGGCTGGTGGTCAAGATCAAGCTAGTCGTATGGCGCTAAACATTGCCTGCTCAGTAATCCAAGAAATCAACGTAAACTTCGCCAAACTAATTTTTGACGATCTGGTACTGAAGCTGAACAAACATCAACAAGAGAAGGTGATCCTCTACACCAGTTTCTTGAGTGGAATTCTTGTCAGGATCCTTGCTCATAGGTACCCCAATCAGAGTAACCTCCCTATCTGTTGGCTTGGATCAAGGATTCTTGATCACAAGGTAAAGCCTTCAGACATTGGTCTTTTCACTCCTATGCTGATAATAGTCAATGCTCCTATTCTTCCTTCCTTCCTTCTTCGTCAGTAGCCACGACTGTGTCAAACCCTCCTTGGTCTATCCCTGCTACTACCACCTTATCCTCTCGAAAGAGAACCCAATCTGAAGCCCCTCTTAATCTCTCAAAGAGGGTTAAGAAAGCCACAAACAGGAAGCATCTCGTCTAGCTGAGATCTCTCAACATGTCTCAACTATTGAAATTCGCCTTACCCCGAAGGCATCTGTTATTACCCTCCCAACCTTTTCAACAATCTCTTCTATTGTTGTCATATATGTGGCTCCTACCCTAACCACTTCAATGACTCAAATCACTAAATGTGTGATTCCCAACATCGCCACTATTGATCCTCCATAATTTTTTTCAACCATTCTCTACTCATCTCCTTCTTTGGTCTCGACTACACGTGTTGATGATCCCATAGTGATTATCCCCACTATTGGTGAAGCCATCACCATAGGACTAGCGGATGCTCCCTATGAAACTCTTGGATACATTTTTCTAGTCCTTAAGACAACACATTTGAGATGCCTTGCGGTAATCCTTCAGATACTATGGATGATCCCTCATGTATACACCAAACCTCACTTTCTTTCTTTGTTACTAACATTGAGCCCTCTTATGCTCAATTCTCTCCATTTTCAATAGGTCCTTTGGAGAATGAACCCCCAGTCACTAAGACAGAAGCCTATGACATGGATGGTGATGTCAAGTTGTTGCTTCCTGCCGTTGCAACCGTCCTCGACAAGATAGATAAAATGAACCAGGGAATGCCCTCCAAGGATGATCTGACTCTCGGCCTCTCTGTTGTCTAAGATAAGGTGCGTGAAGTCAAAGAAAAACTGAATGTTGTGAAGACGGAAGTCCAACTCAATTCCAAAGTAGTCGCTACACTCTCCAACAAAGCTAAAGTTGTCCAGGCTCAGCTTACCAAGTATCATGAGCTCCTTGAACGGATCTTCCAACTTCTTTAACAACCAGCACCTGTCCCAGAACATGCCTTCACAGAAGTTGATCGTCAACAGCTAAATAGGGTCACTGAATTCAACCTTTACCAAGCCAAAGCAATCGCCTCCATCTAGCTAAAGCTGCAAGACCTTGTATCTCATCTTCCTCTCTCAGCTGTTAATGTTCATGTTGATAAAGAAGGGGAGAATGATACAGACGTGTGGAAGACTATACAGAATTCGGCTGCTGAATATGCTTGGGAGAATATCCTTAAAGCCATCAATGATGATGCCATCGATGAAGATGATGCCATGGTTACAGCTGCTGACCATGAAGACCTTCATCCTTCCACCTCTGCATTTCCAAATGTTGGTGATGAAGATGAAGTTGATGATGATGATAAGGATTATGAACCTTAAATTCCAGATACAGGTAATGATCTTGGTGGTAATGATGACGATTATGACGATGATGATGATTTCTACGTCCAGATCATACCAAGATAACCAGTGAAAGGTATCTCCTTCAGGGAACCTGCTTCCCAGTGGGATGATCTCAGGGAACCAGCACTCTTCTGAAAAAGAAAAAGGAGTGGCTGAAGACAACCTCACCCTAGTTCTTGAGGCGATGAATCAATCTGAGGATGCAGACACTTCCAAGTTTGTACCTTTTTCCTTAGAAACTGAATTCTCTATCCCTATCCCTCTATATCTCTCTGCAACAAACCTTCTCAGTCTCTTAACTCATCTCCCATCTTTTGAAACCCAAGAGGATGATGAAGGTTAAGATGAAGCCAACAATCTAATACCCAAAAAGTCATCTAGACAACTTGTGTGTTCAGAAGTTGAAGAAGACCAGATGATGGCTCAACTGAAAAGTCAGCTTGACCAATCCAGAGTAAAAATTCCTTTTCGAACCTCTGGATCTGGTGAGTTTGATTTTTTTTCAGAATCTAAACGTGAAGAATCCCTGCATACTGAACAAGAGCTGAAGAAACATCAGGAAAAAATTAAAGACAGCTTGGAGTTAGCCAAGACTCTAGTTGATTAGGCACTTGTTGAAGGAAAATTCAAAAGGAAAGATCCGCTCAACGCTCAAGCCCAACTGTTAGCAGAAGCTGAACGAAAACGTCAACGAGAGTTGAAGTTGAATGATAGTGACCTCAATTGGTGCAGAGAAATGATCAAAACAAGCATGAGCCCACACAAAATCTCAAACTTACTATCAGTGGTCGAATGAAAGATGGTGCTCAACTTATTTCAATGGTCATATTCCGAGAGAACAATGATGTTGTCACAAAGTATCCCTCCTTCCTCAGTCAGTATGGTTTCTATGAATGGTTCGAGATTCGATAAGCTACCCAAAAGTCCAAATCCAAGCACAAGCCTTACATTGAAAAAATTCTGAATGAATTACTCAACAAGGTGTCGAAGATCGTCGAGGTTCCTCCTCTGCCATAGAATCTCTCTTGATCATATAACCTTTCTGACCCTGAAGATGGTCCATCCAACCAAAAACGAGCATGAAACAAATTCTCAGTGAATGGACTCTTCAAGGATCAAATGAACCCAGATATCTCAATGTTGAATTTGTCACTGCCCGAAAAGGGTCCTAATATACCCAACACAGTGCATGTGAAACCTGGATATGAACTTACGTTCATTGACTATGATGGTCAATACAGGTTTCAGCGAGTATCTGAGTTCCATCCTTGCCCTATAGATCACTTAGAATATCTAAGAACTTGGCTGAATGATGATCTATGTGGAGAGATGATGGATCACAGGATTCGAAATGAAATGCTCAGACAAAAGATGCTAGGAGAAGATGTTCCAGATAATATCAACTTCAACATTCTAGATTAGAAAACCTTTCAGTCTTGCCAATCTTATGTTTCTTTATCTTTTCTTTTGGTGTATAGCTTTATCTTTTGAGCCTACCAAAATCGATTGTAATCAGTTGTAATATTTTTCCTTGTAAAGTATTTCAATAATATGATTGGTTCACTGAAAAATTTCCCTTAAATAGGTAAATGGGACAAGTACTCATGAGTTCTATTTATTTCTTACATTTGGTAACACCTTTCAAATCAGTGAATATGCTTTCAGTATTCAGTTATTAAAATTGTGTAAGTTTATTCTTTCCTTGTAATCCTTTACAATTAAAGTAAATTTCCATAGTAAATTGTATCACTGAAAAAAATCCAAAACAGTTAAAAGAGACAAGTATTTTACTAGTACCTTTTCCTTACTGTTATACCTAAGCAGTTTTTTTTATATTGCTTTGTGATCGTCAAATCAGGGGAGATTGTGGATCATCTCTCTCAGTGATTTGATGATGATCCTTTTTATCTATCGAAGTATACTATGCATGTATTCAGCTTCAGCAATCATCATTAAATCTGTTCAATGATCGTTGAACATATATTGTAATTCCCTTAGAGACAAGTATTCTTCAGGAAGACAAAAATTACACCACAGAACCTTCAACGATATTGAAGATAAATATAAGATAGTGACAAGCAAGTTCGTGATCTGATGTAGTTTTTAGTGATAACAACCTTATCTACACAAGTGTGAAATCTACTCAAGATTTAGCAAACTCTGAAGAAACCTCAGCGTTATTCCAGTGTCAGCGATCAAATCAATCTTATTTGTTAAGTCCCATAATTCATAAAGTGAAAAAGTAATGAAAAACAATAAGTGAAGAACAACCAGAAGACCGATAAAGACATCAAGGCAGAATTGGCCAAGTCTGGAGAACAACCAGAGGGCCGATGGACGACCAGGGAGGCGATGGAAAGAGCATCTTCATCGCCCCTCTAGTCAACAACACTTAAGAGAATTATTCAGCAATTCATCCAGAGGCATACGATGAAGATTTAAAGACAAGGATGATTCATCATATCATGGAAGACAGCCGGAGATGACAAGTCGACAGCTACACTTCAAGTTTATCTTAATATTCAAGCTTATCCATAGTTTAGATAAACATTATCTGTTAATAGAAGATTAGCTAAAAAGTCTCGTTTGATAGTTATCTTCAAATTAGCTTTCTAATATAAATAGGTGATTAGGCCTATTGTACTAAATGTCTCTTTTTACGTTTTTTTTATCAATAAAGTGAAACCTTTGACACTCAAGACTGTTCTTTATTGTTTATAATTCATTCTTGAGTGTTCATCACTTTCTCAATTAAAACACTATAATTTGGTTATTCTTAACTAGATTATTAGTGTTATTGAGAGATCTGTGAACAACAATTGGTATCAGAGCCAATTATTTGCTTTTCCAATCAAAACGATCATCCAAAATCTCCCAATTTTTTTTTCTCTCTCTCACCAAAACGTAAAACCTCTCTTCTAAAAATTCTCAATGGCCAACTGGAATTCTGCATACAGTGTTGGTTCCCTCACCAAGCCTCCAACTCTTCAACGAGAAGAGTACCCACAATGGAAGGTAAGAATGGTGAATTTCCTGGAAAGAATGGACAGGAACCTCCTGCTATCTGTAATGGAGGGTCCTTACATTCCTTAAACTCTTGTTCTAAGAGTTCCAGGAACAAACACCACAGCGGAAATTCCTACCTATTATATGCCCAAGGATGAGAAGAATTGGGATGAAGACGTCATAGAAAAGGTAGAGACAGACAAGAAGGCCAAACGATTGATAATCATGGCCATACCCAATGAAATCTTCCAATCCCTCGATGCATGTTCCACAGCCAAGGAACTATGGGATGAATTGACAAGCCAACTGGAAGGAGGAGCAAAAACAAAGAAAAATCGTAGAGCACAATGTCTCAACGAATACACTAATTTCAAGGTCCTTCCTGATGAACCGATACAAAAGACATACGATCATTTCAACACATTGATCAATCAATGTCGTCGAAACGATATCTCCAGAACTAAGGAAGAAAACAATGTTTTATTCCTAAAAAGTCTTGGCGATGAATGGACTCAGCTGTCTATGTCCCTTCAAGCAAACCAGGACCTAGACGGCTGGTCACTTCATGATCTGTATGGAACGCTTGCAGCACAAGAGAACGACATAATGAAGAAGAAGATATCCATCGGTGGACCTCTCGCTCTTACTGCCGATGAAAAGGAAATATCAAGGACCCCTACCAGAGAACACAAAAAGAAAGGAAAGAAAGCATTGGTGGTAGAATCAGAATCTGAAGAAGAAACTTCTGAATCAGATGATGAAATTAAAGCTTTTGCCAAATCTTTGGCCTTGATTACAAAGCAGTTCCAGAAAAAGTTCATCAAGAAACCCTATGAATGAAAGGAGTTCAAGAGGGAAAGATACCAGTCATCCTATGAAAGGAAGCCATCCAAATTTTATTAGTCGGAAGATAGAAGGGATGGAAGAGAAGAGAGGGAAGAAAAAAGAGAAAACAGAAGAGATGAGAGGAAAGAGGACAAGGATGGAAGGAAAAATGACCTCTGATGCTTCAGGTGCGGAAAACTCGGTCATTTTTCCAAAGAATGCAGAGGACGATTGGTAAAGGATGCTGACTATTACGAGAACAAATACAAGTATAATCCTAGAGAGCGAAGCCTGATGGCTGAAAAAGAAAATTGGGTGTCTGATTCTTCATCAGATGATGAAGACAAAGCACTCATCTGTCTGATGGCCACGTCCAAAGCAGAATCTGCCTCCGACTCT
>NW_020200625.1:38477-40587 GCF_001531365.2 Cynara cardunculus var. scolymus
GGCCTACCTCTGAGAAAACTAACCACCACTTTTCCTCTCATCCAGCTGAAGAAAAGCAGACCCTCCTCAAGAGAAAATAAGTAAAGCCAAAGACCTCTTCAAATAAAAAATCTGAACTAGATAGGAAGTTTGTAAAAACAACCGATGCTAGGACAAGATTTACACCTAGATTTACTTCTTTGTTTCCATCGAATAAAAAGAATGTTAGACATACAATTCCAAAGCATCATCATTGACAATGTTTAACTCTTTTACAAAACCTGAGGAATCACATGTTCACACATCACTGTCCCTTCTCCCAACACGTTTATTGCTACAAAGTCAGAATCAATGAAAACGTGAAAAAGCCCAAACCCAAGGGCAAGGGAAATGCTAATAAACCCAAGCCTGCAAAGGCCAAGCGCAATGAAAAGAGTGTGATATCCCCTACTAACAAACGAGGACCCATTATGAAATGGGTACCTAAATCCCCTTAATTTGTCTTGCAGGACCAGCATGTGCAACCATGGTACATGGACTCAGGTTGCTCCAGGCACATGACTGATGACATAAGTCAGCTGAACTCCTTCACCGAAAAATCTAGAGGCTCTATGACTTTTGGAGACAACAGCAAGGGTATTATCAAGGGATATGGCACTCTCATCAAAGGCAACATCTCCATCAGCAAAGTGGCTTATGTTGAAGGATTGAAGCACAACCTCTTAAGCATAAGACAGTTTTGCGACAAGGGTCTTGAAGTCAGGTTTTGCAAAGGTTTCTGCATCATAGAAACAAAGCCCGGTCACACAATCATCAAGGCAAAGAGAGAAGGAAATCTCTATCTTCTAGATTTTGAGTCCTCCATGGGACAAGACACCCTTTGTCTTGTATCTCATAAGAGCGATGAAAATTGGCTATGGCATCAGAAATTCTCACATCTCAACTTTGATGCACTACGAAAACTAGCCACACAGAAGTTGGTCAAGGGGATTCCAGATCTCAAATTCAAAAAAGATTATCTTTGCTCAGCCTGTGAGATGGGAAAGCTAAAACGGGCCTCACATAAAACCAAGTCAGAAACCTCCTGCACCAAGCCCTTGGACATGATTCATATAAACCTTTGTGGGCCTATATCAACTCAAAGTCTCTCTGGAAAGAAGTATATGCTAGTAATAGTCGATGAATACTCCAGATACACTTGGGTTGAATTTGTAAAGAAGAAATCAGACGTTCTAGACCTACTAATTGGAGTGATGAAAAGGCTTCAAGTCCATCTACACCAAAAACTAGTGAAGGATAGAAGCGACAATGGAACTGAATTCAAATATGCCAAAATCGATGACTACCTCTTCAGTGAAGGCATTACACAAAACTTCTCATCAGCAAGAACTCCACAACAAAATGAAGTAGTAGAACGAAGGAACAGAACCCTAGTGGAAGCAGCAAGGACCATGCTTGCTTCATCAAAGTTACCCATCACATTCTAGGCTGAAGCTATTTCCACTGCATGCTTCACCCAGAATCGATCAATCATTAACAAGAGAGACCAGAAAACACCTTATAAGCTCATCAACCAAAGAAGACCAAATGTCAAATATTTTCATGTCTTTGGGTGCAAATTCTTTGTACTCAATGATAGAGAATATCTTGGCAAGTTTGACAAGAAAGCTGATGAAGGAATTTTTCTGCGCTATTCTCAAACCGCCAAAGCCTATAGAGTCTACATTAAAAGGACAAGCATCGTCATTGAAAGCATCAATGTGTCATTTGATGATACCACACCTATGACTTCTAGACACAACAGTTCAGAACTCGGACTTCAAAGAAGAGCATCTGTTTCATCACTTGGCAAACCCAATGAATCAGAGTTAGCTCAATTATTTGAAGACATCTTCGATGAAGAAGTAATCTCTGGACATAAGCCAAATGCAAAATCTATCTCCAGAATAGATGAAGACCATGAAGTCTCCAATGCTAAAGGTACATCACTTACTGAAACACATGTTAATTCACCATCTTCTTCTGTGTCTTCAGATCACGATCAAGATCCAGAGTCTAACTTTGGAGATGATCTCATCGAGGGTGAGCAAGCAGTTCCATCGGTTGATGAAGAACTGCATCCTGTTGCTCC
>NW_020200625.1:41342-43598 GCF_001531365.2 Cynara cardunculus var. scolymus
TTCTCAAAATGCACAAAAGCGATATCTTACTTGTTCAAATATATGTGGACGACATCATATTTGGTTCTACAAATGCAAAACATTGCGAAAAATTCTCAGAGTTGATGAAAAGCAAATTTGAGATGAGCATGATGGGAGAACATAGTTTCTTCCTTGGTCTTCAAATAAAACAAACTTTAGAAGGGATTTTCATCAATCAGTCCAAGTATGTGACTGGCCTTCTGAAGAAATACTCTTTCTCAAATTCAACATCGATGAGAACACCTATGGCTACAGGCGCTAAGTTATTTGCTGATCCATCAGGCAAACCTGTGGATGTAACAACCTATAGAGGCATGATTGAATCACTCTTGTATCTAAATGCTAGTAGACCAGATATTATGTTTGCTACAAGTCTTTGTGCAAGATATCAATCAAATCCTAAAGAATCGCATCTCTCTGCAGTCAAGAGGATCTTTAGATACCTCAAGGGAACTCCATCATTAGGTCTCTGGTATCCAAAGAACTCTGGCTTTGATCTAATAGCCTACACAGATGCAGATCATGTAGGTTGCAAACTTGATAAAAAGAGAATGTCTAGAAGCTGTCAACTCTTGGGGGACAAGCTGGTAAGTTGGACATCCAGGAAAAAAAAATTGTGTCTCAACATCCACAACAGAAGTAGAATATGTTGCTGCTGTTAGTTATTGTTCACAAGATCCCTGGATGAAGACTCAACTCAAGGACTATGGTTTCCATTATGACAAAGTCCCTATCCTCTGTGACTCCAAGAGTGCCATAACAATCTCTACAAACCTAGTGCAACATTCCAAGACCAAACACATCGATGTAAGGTACCAATTTTTGAAAGACAATGTTGAAAAAGGAAATAAAGAAATGTATTTTGTTCCCACTAAGATTCAACTTGTTGACATTTTCATAAAAGCTCTTGATGAGAAAAGATTTTTATTCTTAGTCAGCAAGATGGGTATGCTGAATCTCACCAGTTAAAGACAATATATATATATATATATTTAAATCAGAGATTTTCAATATATCATGGTTATGCCTATAAGTGATATATGAAATATTCGCCATAAACTTCAAGTATCCTAAACCAGAGCCTTTGGCCATACAGACCAGAGCCTCTGGCCTTTTAGAATCACTTTGATTAATATGTGGCAAGCCTTTGGAACCAGAGCCCTTCTGGTCCAAAGCAAATACTTAGTTTTCTCCACTAAGTATTACCTTCTCAACCAGAGCCTCTGGTTCTAAAGACCAGAACCTCTGGTTTCCAAATCCTTTGAAACCAACGATATCAAGTTCCCATCTACAACTCGATATACAACACACCCTTCTTTCATCAAACCCTAACATCTCTACATCAACCAAAGTCTCTGGTTCTAAAGACCAGAGCTTCTGGATTCCTACTCTTTGCAACAAGAGCCTCTTTGGACCCAAAGAGTCCCTCTTCTCACTTCACATGTACTTAATCATATTTTTCATACTTCATTTCATCGTCTTTAAGACCAGAGCCTCTGGTTCTAAAGACCAGAGCCTCTGGATTCAAAGTCTTTGGAACCAGAGCCCCTCTGGTCTCAAAGGCTCAACCTCTATACTCTCTCCCATAACCTTAACCATTCTCTCATACATCTTTTTCCTTGTCTTTGCAACCAGAGCCTCTAGTTCTAAAGACTAGAGCCTCTAGATTCATTGTCTTTGGAACCAGAGCCCCTGTGGTCTCAAAGACCCATCCCTATACCTTTTCACTCGCATACTTAGCCATATTACATATCTTAATTTCATCATCCTTCACAACCAGAGCCTCTGGTCCACTAATTCTTCATTATTATTTGTTTGAGGGGGAGTTTTTGCAAACCTCAAAACTATTTTTCATGCATCATTCAAGGGGGAACATCTATTTCATCTTCAAACCATATGCATTTTCCATCCAGAACCTCTGGTTCTACTATCCAGAGCCTCTGGCCACCTAAATGCTAAATATGAATTTAACCAGAACTCCTCTGGTTCTACAAAATGGATTGTCAATGTTTTTCTAGGGCCTCTGGTGAGTCATCTAAGGCCAATCAATCATGCAATCCAACATTTCATCGATGAATTCCTTCATTGATGTTCAACCAGAGCCCCTCTGGTTCCCCACCCAATGTGTCATGGTCAACCAGAACACCTCTGGTTCCATGACAAAATATCTTTCATTCACAAAACCCATCTTAATTGCAAAATTCTTTTAAAAGATGATACAAAATTGCAGCTTTT
>NW_020200625.1:44038-61156 GCF_001531365.2 Cynara cardunculus var. scolymus
TCCACCTATAAATACCTTTCTTCTACCCTCATTACCTCTTTACGCTTACCAAAACCTGCAACTAGATTTTGACAAAGAAAAACCTGCAACTTCCTCAGCAATGGCCTCCTCCGCCTCCCACGAATCGAACAACAATGACAGCAGAGTCCAATCCATCGTGCCGACAGCCGCGCTATCATGTTCTTACCCATGAAGCCAAACAACCATGCTATTGAACTTCAAAACACACTTTTCGACGACCGTTTCGCTGTCATGATCGAGTTCTTCAAGAACTGTATTCTCCTTCCCGCCCTAACTCTTGCTGACACCGGCGTACCACTAAAGTACATCCAACAATATTGGCAAACATGTGAGTTTGACCCAGAAAGCCATGAAATAATGGGGCACATGGATGCCCCAAACGACATGATATGCTCGCTTAAGATTTCGCGGGCTAAAGTTTCTCGAGTTCTGTGCATTCCCACTCGACGGGAGCTTGGAATTGACCAAAATGACGAACCACCCACCACCGACGACATTCTACGTTTCGTCAATATGCTAGGTTAACGTCTCCAACTTCAAACGTCAATTCCTCCCGCCGATGTGGAACATGTTCTTCTCCATCCTCAACAGGGCCCTCACATGCAAACTGGGGTCATTGGACCAAGGGAACATAAACATCATGACGATCATGTATGGGCTATTCTTCAACCTGAACCTTGACTACGCCTCTCTTATCTACAATGAGATTCATTCGGCGGTGGTCAAGAAATGCGAACTCCAAGCCGCTGGCCTCTATCTACGGTTCTCTTCCCTTGTTTCCTCACCCTCTTCATTGGGGACGCAATAAGGAAACATGGACTACCGGCTGAGGAGCCCTTCACTCCAGTCTACAAGATGCACGATCATCGACCAACCCACTCGAAGGAGGGTTACACCATCAACCGCCCACTCTCCAGGGTTATGCTCAATGTCATTCCATCGACATCTGAGATATGCCAGACCTATGAACGCTCTATGTTGTGCCAAGAACCGAGGGCAGCTACTCCAGACCGATTAGAACCGTCCCCTGAACCAAGCGACGAAGCACATGAGACATCTTCATCGGATGATGAAGATGATGATGATGATGATGATGATGATGCTGCACATCGTGCCTCCCCCGGCCCTACTCATACTATTCCTCCACCCACTACCCAAAGTGCAACCACATCATCTATCCCTGGCGATCAAAGCCACAGGGGTATTGAACAAGGACGACCCAGTCCAATCCCAACCCAGCCAGCCAACCAGAGGCCATTCTTCGGGCCTCTGGAGATGATTTAGCCAAGGAACCCCATTTTCCATCACCTCTCTCCCAACAGAGAGGTGATGAAGATATCAGAGCCCCTTCGCCTCAGGGCTCGACACAACCAATCACACACACAGAAGCATGTGTTGCTTCTGACATTGAACAACCCTAAAGAGCGATCTTCCTTTCATGCACATCCCCCTTCGATATTTGATCTACCAAAGGGGACACACATTTGTTTCACTTACCCGGCCTTTGAAGCCGAGGAAGAGGAAGCTGATGTTGCAACAACACGAGATAGCTCCTCTCTTTAGGGCTATCAAGGACATGATGGAAGTCCTTCTAGGCCCACATTCTCACAAGGCCAAGAAGGCGCCTCCGGAGCAGAGGCCCAACCTGCAGCATCCGTTGCTGCAGGGGTTACCCCAATTGCAGACCTGGTCACAAAGGCCGAGTTCCAAGCCTTTGTCGATTCAGTGATGCGGTCCTTGGAAGACCTTAAACTCATCATTCAAGGGACTGTTGACAACCCACCCTCAACTGATACCATTGACCTTCAACAATCCCTTGCAATCTTGCAACGCCACCTCTCCCAAATTAAAACCCAAACCTGAGACAATACCACACGTCTCCAAATGCTCCAACAAACCATCACCCAACACCATAACACTGGATACTCCCTTGCCACCCAAAGAAACCAAATACTCATCCACTCCATTGCCACCCTCACGGCCCACACAACTTAGGCCGATGAGAACCTTACCTATATCATCACCCAACTACATACCATCCTCCAAAACGTTAACAACCTACCAACCTCCATCATCTCCCAAATCCCTCAACAAACCCCACCTCCATCCACTTCATCTATCGATGAAACCCTTGCCACCCTTACCCACCAAATGGCCACCATCCAAACCACCCTCACCCAACTTTTTGCCACAATATTAGCCCAAATCCCCCAACCTACTCAACCCCAACCTCCCTCTGCAGGCCCATCCTTTGATGAAGCCTTCTCCTCATTCACTGCAGAGGTGAGAGATCTCATCACCAACCTTCCCATCCTTCCATCTACATCCGCCATCACCTCCGTGCCACCACAAGCCTCCTCATCAACCACATAGTTCGCAGCCAGAGTCGACCTGCGGGCTCTGTCCAAGGCACTCATCTCATCTTTCAATAAGATTAGTGCCAAATTCGTTCATCGCGCCATCCATTCGACCAGGGTTCTCTCCCAGAACCTGGCCGATGAACAAATGCACACCACTTCTCTCCTTCAAACGATGGAGGAGACCGAAGACAAGCAGCCATGAAGGCATATCTTACATCCTTCACGAAGGACAAAAAGAAGAAGAGGAGCAGAGCCTCTTGCTCCAGCAGCCGCCAACACAAGAGGCCACGACATGAAGACCAAGACCCCAATGATCAAGGTCTTGGACCTCATGAGGGGGAGACAGAGGTCGTGGCTGCACAACAAATGGAATCCGCTGCACCACCACCACCACCACCATCACAAACTCAACCACCACCCTCAACCGAAGGAACCCAAGCAACGGAACCAGAGGCTCTGCCCTCTGAAGATATACAAAATGTACATGTTCCCTTTGCTACATCCCTAGAACCCATCGTGTTGAGTTCCTCAACTGATGAAGAGCCAACCACCCCAACAGAAATAAACCAACCTTTTACTTTATCACCCACACCAAACCTACCCTTAACCCCTTCACCAACCCCTCGCACCACAAAACCCTTCACCTTATCCATACAACCAGAACCAACAATAATCCAACCTTCATTACCCCAACAACCAAAAACCCAAACAGAACCCCATGAACCAGAAACCASCCAAGCCGAACCCAATGAACCACAACCAACCCAAGCTGAACCAACCCAACAAGAAACCATACCTTCACCAACCCATACACAATCCTCAACCCAACCACCCATGGTGCAAGCGGATACTCCCTCTTCATCGAGGCATCCTCCGCAGAGCTTGGTTGATGAGATTATACAAAACATGGAGTTGTTGCAGAGACGTCCAGAGTTGCCACCCAGGGAACCCATTATGATGGAAAACATCCATCAATACTTGTACCAAGACCGCGATGAAAGTTTGACCATCAATCCTCTGATTTTATCGCCCGAGTCCATGGACCTCTTACACCATAGGTTCATTAGACAGACCACACAAGCACCACAGGCTGTCTTCTCGAACGATGGGATAAGGAAGGTCATGGATCAAAAAGTGAAGACCTTCGCCAATAGAGCCATTCGATACATCGAGTTCACAGTGGAAAGAGCACATAGGCAAATTATCATGTTCAACGAAAATGACCTCATCAACCTCAATCCCTATGACTTGATTGAACTATACGCATACACAGCTCAAAGGAAGGACCACGGCATCAGGTTTCGAATGGCGAACAGAGTGGTTGTAAAAACAATGGAGACCCTGGTAAACTATCGAGCAAAGCATGATATCAAAATTGCTCTTTGTTTAAGCATCGAAAGACTTTCCTGTGCTCCACCAAATGAAGACTTCCAAGGCATGCAAGAGAAAAGATCTGCCTCAGTCTTAACTCAACCCGAACTTGGACTTGTTTACAAGAATGAGTTCGGGGCAAAGAAATTCTTCAGACTAACTGAGGCATTCAAGTATTCATCGGATACACTTGTATGGTTTCAGAAAGTCATCAGAGAAAGACTGGGTAGAAATCATGTGTCAAGAGAAGAAGGGAGTCAACTCATCCATGAGATATGGACAGTCATTGGCTATCGAAGACTGCTTCTGCGCTTCAGAGATATATTTCAAGGTAGATCATGATGAGTTGTAAACTTGTGCTTTAAATGATGTCTTTTGATTCCAGTATTGTAAGAATTTCATCATCCAATGAAAATTTGGAATTTGATGTTTTTCTATTAGATTAGTCTTTGTTCTTCACAATTATTTCTAGATTAGTCTATGTTTGTTTTTTCATTACTTAGGGGGAGATTGTTAAGTCACATAATTCATAAAGTGAAAAAGTAATGAAAAACAATAAGTGAAGAACAACCAGAAAACCGATGAAGACATCAAGGCAGAATTGGCCAAGTCTGGAGAACAACCAGAGGGCCGATGGACGACCAGGGATGCGATGGAAAGAGCATCTTCATCGCTCCTCTGGTCAACAACACTTAAGAGAATTATTCAGCAATTCATCCAGAGGCATACGATGTAGATTTAAAGATAAGGATGATTCATCATATCAGGGAAGACAGCTGGAGATGACAAGTCGATAGCTACACTTCAAGTTTATCTTAATATTCAAGATTATCCATAGTTTAGATAAACATTATCTGTTAGTAGAAGATTAGCTAAAAAGTCTCGTTAGATAGTTATCTTCTAATTAGCTTTCTAGTATAAATAGGTGATTAGGCCTATTGTACTGAATGTCCCTTTTTACGTTTTTCTTATCAATAAAGTGAAACCTTTGACACTCAAGACTGTTCTTTATTGTTTATAATTCATTCTTGAGTGTTCAYCACTTTCTCCATTAAAACACTATAATTTGGTTATTCTTAACTAGATTATTAGTGTTATTGAGAGATCTGGGATCAACATTATTGAAGAAGATTAATTTTTGTCTTGTTCTTCTGAACACAAAGAATAAACCCATACCTTTCAAAGAAAAGTATTGTACAAAGTCAGCTACTGTCTCCAAGCATGCTTACTTACTTTATGAAAGACGTTGTTCATACATGGCTAAAGCCTGTATATCTGCAACAAAGAACAAACTCACCTCTTGAAGCTTGCCACGTGCTTTATACCTTCTGAATTACGTTTAATGTAATGGGTATAAATACCTGAGAGGTTCTTCCTTCTCAGGGTCTTAAGTCTTTGTCTTCTCTATCAAAAGATAACCACTCTAACCAGTGAAGAGAACAAGACCATCTTAACCTATTTCTTTTAACAAGTCTTTTCTTTCTTGCTTTATGTAACTTGTGTGTTTCTTTGATTATTTAGATAAATTTTGTATCTTATCTTTTTCGCAAATAATCTATAAAATTTTGTATTGATCTTATTTATCAATATAAGTTTTTTTAAAGTGAAAGTTGTTGTGTTTGTATTCATCCATCCTCCTTTATACAAAGTGTTACCTATAAACTCCTGTAGATCCAGCTTGAACCAACACAGTGGCCGATGGTGTTTGTAGAGGTAGCAATGGACAGTGTTGGTCAATGGTTGATGGTCAACAGTGCTTGTAGAGGTCATGGAGGAGGTTGTTGCAGTATATAAGGAGTTGTTGGTGGTGGTCGGTGGCCAATGGTGGTTGTAAAAGGTGGCAATGGAATGTGTAGTGGTGGTCGATGGTGGTGAAGAAGAGGTTGTTGTAGTAAAGGAGGAGCTTGGTAGTGCTGAATAGTAGTTGGGGTGGTGGCAACGGACGGTGGTGGTTGGTGATCGACTATGGTAAAGATGGTGATGGACGATAGTGAACGGTGGTTGTAGAGGCGATGGAGGATGTTGTTGTAGTTGAAGAGGAGATAGAGGTGGAGGTGGCCAACGGTGGTGGCAGTGACCGAAACTAGAGGTGATGACCATTAAAACAAATATCATATTAAGGTTATTTATCAAACTATGGTAGATTAGTAATATTTTTTTTTCTATCTCATTCTTTTCCCATCTTGTTCCACCTATTTTGGTGGAACAATAAAAAATCTCTTTTGTCTCATGTCGTCCCACCTTGTCCAAGTTCTTGTCCTTGTCCCATGTCATGCCAAACATGGGACCGTGAGTTCTTGTTCTGTTGCATGCTGCATCAAAAATGGGGCAATGAGTTCTTGTTCAGTCTCATGTTGCGCCAAACATGGGATAGTGAGTTTTGTCTCGTCCTGTCATGTCCTATCCCATGTACCAAACGTAGCCTAAACGTCCTAATAGGATATTTTACAGAACTTATTTTCACAAGACCAAACTATAAAGCGTTTTGCACACTATCAAAACAAAAAATTGTATCAGCTTTTTATAGGACATTTTTGAGAATTATCATATAAACTCATATTTTTATAGGATACTTTTTCAATAATGTCGTATAAAATAAATAATACGACGCCTTGTTTTAAAAGCGTTATAATTTTCTTTGTTAAAACGCTCAAAAACGTCTTACAAAACCATTGTAATACTTTTAGATAAGACATTTTTTTTGCTTCTATAAGTTTAAGTCTTTGTAAAATATTCTATTAACATGCTTAGATATTTTAGTTGTCCTATAAACCTAATGTTGTTATAGTTCAACGGAGAATAAAGAACAAAATAGAAGACTTTGAGTTGGAGATTGAAAACAATAATATAATTTAATTATTGGATTAATAAAAAAATTAGAAAAATAAATAAATGTAAGTTAAAACAAAATAAATTAGAAATACATGGTAAGCGATTTGAACCCGGTAAACCTAAGATCTCTATTACAACTATAGGCATCTAATCATCACACTACAAACTAACGCATGTAACTTATTGTATCAATAAATTTACATATTAATATTAATAAAATAAAAATGTAAAAAAATATCGAAGGCCCCCGGCGATTGAAGGCCCCATGCAGTGGCACCACCGGTATTATAACCAGGTTTTAGACAACCTAGGTTGAGGTAATTTATACATGTTTATTATGTGGATTACGTGAAATATGCATATCTAAGTAGAAATGCATGAATTATATATGTGAAATGTGAACATGATATTGTGCATGCATATATTTGAAAAGATGGCATGATGTATATGTGACTTATACATGAATGCATGTGAGTGAAGCATACATGAGGTGGTGTATATATATGATAAGATATTCTGGTGGGAAACATTATTATAATATTTAAAATACCTTCATGGTTAAGAAATCATGAATTTTATAATGAAAAACCCACAGCCTAAATTACCTTTATTGGTTAAAGCCATCACTGCCTTTCTTAGAAAAATATATAAAGAAGGAAAAAGATAAGATCATACCTTATCTTGATGTTTGGAAGAAAGGAACCTTTTTGAGAAAAGAAAGTGTGTGTGGTGGTGAAAGAGTTCTTGAGAAAGATTAATAGACAAAGGTGATTTGAAGATTCTGTGCTAACGGAAGATCTACTGTGTGTTTATAATCTGCAGAACCTGTGATTATTAAGGTGAGTTTTAAAAATATTGTTGATTATACACTGTGAGTTTTTTATGACTAAAAACCTTTATATATTTTGTTATATAAACTACTGGGTTTTGATATTGGTTTTGAAGAAAAGATGATAAAACTATTTTGATAGTTTAAAGGTGTTATTGTTATATATTTGTGTATTAAAAACTGTATTGGAAAAGATAAAGAAGGGATTGCTTCTTTAAAACAGTTTTAGAAATGATATCCTGTTTTGGGGATTTAAAAGGGAYATGATGTTTTTGGAAATCATTGAAAGAATAGATTGTTCTTGAGTTTGAAAGGTTTTAATGATAAAACTGTTGGTTGAAAACTATAGAGAATATTCTTTTGAGACKATTGTAATTTTGATCTGTTTTCATTTGGAATTAATCTATAGATTTTATGGATAAAACTATGAATGAGGATTCGATAAGATGGTTGTGACTGCGGTCCTTCTTCCGAACTAGTTCATAGATTTTGAAGAAGAAATAAGGGTGGCATATCAAAGAGAGGTGTCTTTTGAAATAAGGGTGGCATATCAAGGAGATGTGTCTTTTGGAATATGGGTGGCATATCAAGGAGAGGTGTACCTTTGGATATAAGGGTGACGATTGTGTGTGAATATTATAACTCTTATTATTATGTCTTTTAAGACTACAATAGATTTGAGTCCTTRCTTYTTTGTSATTTGAGAACTCAAAGATATTGTTCTTATTAGAAAYAATAGTATTGATGTTATTGAGAAGGGGAAAACTTGGCCTATGGCCATTGATATTGGTTAAGAGTGTTTTGGAATAGAATGGGTATTTTTATGAGGAATCAGAGGGGCTCTGGTTGTTCCTTGTAAGTAACCAGAGGGGCTTTGGTTGGTCCCCATTATTGGACCAGAGGATTCTGGTTATTGATTTGGAGAATGAGCAAGTTTTTTACTAAATGTACTAATTGGACCAGAGGCTCTGTATCTATTGATAAAAGCTTCTATGTCAAAATCATATTTTTAGAAGTTTTTAAGAAAAGAATTTTTTTTATACTTAGAATCTTTTTATGAAAAGCAGACCAGAGAGGCTCTGGTTGGCTTACACGTTGAACCAGAGAGGCTCTGGTTGATCATGTCTTTTGAACCAGAAGCTTCTGGTTAGTACAACCAGAGGCTCTGGTCGAGGAACCAGAAGCTCTGGAAGAGAGACCAAAGGGGCTCTGGTCCTGGTTATTGAAATATATTCCAAGTGTGGTTTGGAACGAGAGGCCCGATGGACCAAAACAGTATGATTTTAGTTTTGCTACATGATATGAATTATTTGGAATAAATGTTTTGGTGATCTTCACCCTGCATTACATAAAAAGGGAACCTCACTAGACATTCATGTCTAACCCTTATTTCGTGTTTTTTAAAATATGTGTGCAGGTAAAGATAATAAGGGAAAGAGCATTATGTGAATTACTTCCCTGTGTGCTTAGTTGTTTTGGAAGCATAGATGCTAGGATGCAAGAACATGTACTTTTGGAATTTTTGGGTTCCGTATTTTACATTATAGACTCTTGTATAAAGGACCTATGTGGGGGAAAACATGTATTCTATATATGAAATATGTTGTATATGCAATGTATGGATTTGGGGGTGTTAGAACCGGACACCCCAAGGTCGGCCATCATGTTCAAGGCTCCTTCTCTGACTCCAATTTGTTCAATCTAGGGAAGTTAATGGAGATCGGACGACAAAAGAGAGATACATTCATTATTTATGATATTTTTTCATTACCAAGAATCAACAATGTTATACAATATAATACAACGTAAAATAAGGCAAGGGATATATGCATTCCTATTTATAAGCATATTCATTTCCCTTTTCCATTTTCATTTCTTAAAACGAACCAAACGCCCACTCAAAACTTTACAGCCATTGTTTGACTTTTTCATCTTTTATGATGACTCAACTCATAAACGAGATCCTGTTTAAGTGCTCAACAAATCATTCATTGAGTTTGCTGATCAAAAGCCCCACTTTTTCTTATTAGGTCTCAATTAATTTATTTTTTTCCCTATAAAACCATGATATTGTTTTCCATTATTTATCTCTCATTGACTCACTCGATCAATTTCTTCTCATGAGCTCTTCTTTTTTTATCAGAATAATCAGACTTATTGTCATAAACTAAGGAAATTCATGCCTTTTGAAGTATTATCAACCGTAGTAGATGGTCCAACTAAAATTTATATGGTAAATTTCAAAACTAGCATTATTGTTCATACATTCTTGACTCTAAATTACGTGATATCGAGTATGTGAATTTTAAATACTCTTCTATTTATGAAAATCAAGAAAAAGATCGCAAACTATAACCGGCATGAGCTTTTGATTTTGAAATTGATGACAACAAACCTTAATTTTTTAAAAACAGTGACGAAAAACATCAATATGACGTGAAATAGCCAAATTATTGATAATGCTTCACACCAAGTGTTACTCCGAGTATTGAACATTATAACTTAAAGGATCACAATTTAAAATATGAAAGGTATGAATATCATGTCATGCATTAAATAGTGAAATGGATTGACGGTGTTATGCAGTAAATATTGATTTATAGACTATTATCAATTAATTTTGTGTATAGGTGTACTCGAAATAATAGTTTTAAATAAATTATTAGCATTTCTTATATTTAAACTTATTTTTTGATAATAAAAACCATTTATTGGAGATTATTTCATATTTACCTTTGTTACATGCATACACCACAAGCCTACAAAATGTCACGAATGGGCCGACTAGTCAACAAATGAGTTAATTGTTAGCTAATAAGCGAGATAAATCAGTTATGTTTGATAAAAACTAGTTGATAAACTATTTAACAATATAAAAGGACTTGAAAGAAAAATATTAATGAAATTTATGTAAAAATAAGAGACATGATTGGAAAAATGTGAAAAGAAAAACTTCAATGAACTATCTGAAGTAGCTTTTCAGGAAGTTAGCGGACGTGTACCAAACACTTACCGGGACAATTACCTTACTAGATGAGTATAAAAGGACCGAGAATCTTACCCAGTAATAGTGAAGACAGTGATCGAGAGTCTTACTCAGTAAGTGAGAGTGGTGACTCTTATCCAATGACAATAGCTTAATATGAATCCATTTTTATGGCCGATAATGTCATTCGATAAGGTAGGTAAGGGTGGTGACTCTTACAGATACACTCATACATGGTAAGGGTTTAATAAGCAACCCATGAATTTATGACTTACCAAATAAATTTTTTTAATAAGTTAGCTTATGATCTTCAAACATAGCTTAAAATATCGATGGTATTTGATGTGGCTAACGTTTGTGGAGCATTCTATAGACAATGATTATGGGTTCGAGTCACATTAAAGCTAAAACGTTACAAGATTATATAAAGACAAATGCTAGTTTCATCTCCTAAGGATCAAAAATCACTTTCAAAAGATCCTCTCACCTAACATTTGGGACCACTATGATATTGAAAAGAATTTTGTTCAAGGGATAACGAGGAAAAGTGGGCTTGAAAGATTCATGAGAGATTAGAAAAGAATCACTATTTTTTTTGTCGATTTTACCAAGGAATCAATGGTACCCGTCTAATTGAAGATGTGGTCCATTAAAATGAGATAACGGGCTTATCTGTTAAGTGAACAATTTGGGGTTCAACAATGAATTTCTCAAGATAAGCAATATTATACGATAAATTATTATAAAAGTGTATAAATGATTTTAAAAAATGTAAATGTCTCATTTTCAATAGATACTTTTAAAAAGTTACTTGCAGAAAACAAAACAAGTTGATATCAATGTAAGCCAAGGTGGTCGTCTAGCTTCTTGAACAACTTTTACGTTTCAAGGGAGTATTTGGTTCGTATCGGAAATCGGACGAACTGAAATGATATATTTATTTGATCATATTTTGTTGATATGCTTGATTTGTAAATTGAAAGAAATTAGTTCCATCTAATTCCAAGAATCGTAGCACCTGAATAGTTTATGTTGATTATTCCTATATCTTTTTGATAGAATTCATTTCAATTCCAATGTTATTCAATATAATATTATAATTTATTATTATTATTATTATTATTATTATTATTATTATTATTATTATTATTATTATTATTATTATTATTATTATTATTATTATTATAATAGAGTAAATTACATTATTAGTCAATGTGATTTGTGGTTTGTTTAACTAATGTCCCTAAAATGCGTTTATTACACTCTCGGTACCCGCAGTATGCAAAACGCACGCTTAAGATCCCTCTCTAAAAAAGATTTTGTTAACTTAGTTAAGCTAAGGGTACTTCAGTCTTCTAACCTTATTTTTTTTACCTTTGACCATAGTGAACAAAAATGTAATTCCCTCTTATATACATTATATATATATATATATATATATATAAGTTAAGATCAAACCACACTGCCCTACGTGATCTTTATCTCCAAAAACCTCCCTTCCAACCGGCCACCTCCGCCATCACTTTTGGTTACCATCCGCACATCTCTTCTCATTGCCACTAGTATCTATAATCTCTCTACACATATAGCCCACCACACGAAGCTACCTTGACCTGCTTGCAACCTAGTGACAGAAGAAGAAGAAGAAGAAGAAGAAGAAGAAGAAGAAGAAGAAGAAGAAGAAGAAGAAGAAGAAGAAGAAGAAGAAAGAGAATCCATTCTTTGTATAAAAGTCCGACAAAGAAAAGGGACGAGATCAAACCCACCTTTACCTGATGCGTGAAAGTGTGTGTTAGATGTGGATTTAACGTCTGTGTGTTTTGTGTTGATACATATTGGGGGGTTGAGGGGGAGGGAAGAGAACGATAAAAGTGGTGATGAGTTAGGGTGGTTTTTCACTGAAATGAAGGAGGACGAAGGCTAGAGAAAGGGAGGATGGAATTCGGTCGAAGACGGTGGTTTTTCTTATATACACAATCCCCTAGGAGGAACAGCGGCGGAGATGGAGAAGGAGGGCGGAGGTGGTGGCGATGGTTAGGTGGAGGAATAGGCGGGTTTTCACGGAGAAGATGCCTTCTGAAACAACCCACCATAATGTATGATTGAACGAATTCACAAATTTATCATCCATCATTACCATATTCTCCATACAAAAGTCATTAATACATTCTAACGTATGATTACATCATAAGAGAAAATATGGAATAACAAAAACTTTATCATGTTATAACACTTTCTTCTCAATAATACTTCCTCATATTTTTCCTTTGTCTTTATCTCGAGATGATGGACGACCTGCAAAACAGGTTAGTAGAATAATTGAGCATTAGACCAAAAAGCCTAGTGAGTATATTTTTCTCATCCAACACATAACATATTTCAAATTACAAGATATAACAAACCTGGATCTTAATATATTATCCTATTATTCATCTATCGCGGTTACACTGCCATTTCCTCTACACTTTTGAAGTGATTACTGTGATATTCATAGACTTTTCCAAACATCACTATGTCCGGAGAGAAGGTTTCCGGACACATTAATCTTATCCAGACAGCTCTTTAGCTGGTACAGATACATATCCAAACAATGCTTGTCCGATAGAGGCACTTGTCCGGTCAACACTTTAGCCTATAAGATTACATACCCGGACAATGCTTGTCTGGTAGTAGCGTGTGTCCGGTCAACACTTTAGCCGGAGAAGGCTTCACTCGGACATTGCTTGTCCGATAAGAAGTCTCATCCGGACACTTCCTTGTCCGAGGAGAGGTCTCATCCGGACACTTCCTTGTCCTAGGAAAGGTCTCATCCACACACTGCCTTGTCCGGTGAGTCTTTTCTTGAAAATTTTAACAAGTGAAGAACATAATAATAATATAATTTAAATCTTTCATAAACATATATACTAGCATCTCTATCGAGTTATACAATGGTATCAAAATATTCAGTTATCCAAGGCACATATAACTCACCTAAGTCTTTGAACCGGCTTAAAAATTTGGTCTGCTTTATGATCTTTCAAACTTTTCCAAAGAAAACAGATATTTCCCAAAAATTTAGTAAACCTTTCCTCATTCATATACACTTGCTATTTATAGCAAGTGCATATCCGCCCTCATTATGCAACCTTCCATATAAATAATCCACACTCACACTCACACACATACACACACACACATATATATATATATATATTCATTTATATATATATATATAATTACATTACCCAAACATAATTATAGAGAAAGAACCATAGATCGATTCCTCTTCAACCTTTGAATGCCAAACATTAACCTCTAACCTTCCATTGCCAAAATATATTAGTACCTGATCAACTGGTTAATGAAACTGAATTCTTAGAAGAATTTCATCTTGGAATTCCACTAAGTAAACAAATAAGGATATTTCATTTGCATCTCTGTCTCTGATTCTCAGGTGGTGTCCGTCCCTTTATGATAATGCCACTGAACTTTTACTAATTTGTTCTCTTTATTCCACAGCTTCTTTATCTTGAAGTCAGGAGGGGTTTCTTCAAAACATAATTTCTCATCAACCTTAATTTCTGGTAGAGGTACAGCTACATCTGGATTTGGGAAACATTTCCTCAAATTTGACATATGAAAAGTGTTATGAATACCACATAATTCTAATGGAAGTTCTAGTTTGTAAGCCACCTCCCTAATTATTTCAATAATAGGAAGGGGTCCAATATACCTTGGGATCAACTTTATTTTATTTCCAAAGTGTACTATCCCTTTCCACAGTGATACCTTTAACATTACTCTATCCCCAAATTCGAATTCAATCGGCTTCTGACATTTGTCTGCATAACTTCTTTGCCGATCTTGAGCCACTTTCATTCGTTTCCGGATTTGGAAAAAATTTATTCGTTGTTTGTTGCACTAACTTAGGGTCAGCTAACTGTTTCTCACCTATCTTATTCCAACACAAAGGAGTTCGATATTTTTGTCCATACAGAACCTCAAAAGGTGCAACTTTTATACTTGAATGATAACTGTTATTGTAAGCGAATTCCACCAAAGCCAAATGATTATCCCATGATCTTCCAAAATCAATAACACACACTCTAAGCATATCTTCTAGTGTCTGGATAGTTCGTTCACTTTGTCTATCCGTTTGAGGATGATAAGTTGTACTTAACTTAATCTGTGAACCCATCTCTCTTTGAAAACTCTTCCAAAACATAGAAGTGAATCGACTACTCAATCAAAGATTATTGATACTGTAACACCAAGACGTCTCACTACCTCGTCCATATACAATTTTGCCAACCTATCCATCGAATATGATTCTTTCATCGGTAAGAAGTGCGCAGACATGGATAACCGATCTACAATAACCCATATAGCATCATAACCTTTCGATTTTCTCAGTAATTTGGTTATAAAATCCATAGTAATGTGATCTCATTTCCAGATTGGAATTTCTAAAGACTACAGCTTTCCATACGGACGTTGGTGTTCTATCTTCACCTGTAAACATGTTATACATTGCTCAACATGTTTGGCTATATCTTTCTTCATGTCTGGCCACCAATAGTACTGTTTCATATCCTAATACATTTTTTTGTACCCGGTTGGATAGAAAAATGTGATTTTTATGAGCTTCGTTTAAAATACGCTCTCTGAGATTACCAGAACACGGTACCCAAGCTCTGTTTTGGAAATTCCATATCCCTTGCCATTCTTTTCAAATCCAGATACCATTCCACCAAGTCTTTCTTGCTTAATCTTATCCCCTTTCATAGCTTCACCTTAAAATTTTTGCAACTCTTCATAAATACCTGGTAGTAACTCAGCTCTTAAGGTTATGACTTTGATGGTACCACTTTTCTCTTTACGGCTTAAAGCATCAGCTACCACGTTCACTTTTCACGGATGGCGCAATATTTCACAATCATAATCACTAACCATGGTCTTTGGCGCATGTTCAAATCTTTCTTATGGAACAAATATTGAAGACTCTTATTGTCACACCCCGCTAAAGCGGAAACACGAGGTGTAACAGGTAAGCATTTCATAGCTCCAATTAATAGATAACACCAATGAATTACATAATCCACAAATTTACAAATTTTCATAACTCTACTATTCACGATGAAAACAACATCATCTGCAGAAGGAGTTACAAAGACTTGTGAACTGGTATTATTGTGAAGTGCTTCCAAACTTCCATTCTTACTTATTTTCCTGAAAAGTATGAAACATAAGACAACATCAACTACAAAGAGTTGGTGAGTTCACGGGTTTTCATATGCATAAAATATTTACAATGCATAAATCACTTCTTGCAAACTATTACATACCTTGCACATTATAAATGTAAATATTCATCGATGCTTTAACACTTGAGACAAACTTCTATCCAAATTTCACACATTTTAGAAATATTAAAACAAAGGAAGGTCTAAACTTGATGTTTTTCAACGTTTCCTCTTGAGTTATAAACTTAACTCATTAATCTAACATTCAGAAGATGATTCATATATTTTGGACTTTATTTTAGAAAATACAGACAGCACAAAACAATCTGACAGTTTTCAAAATGTCAATTTTAAATGGTTAAATACTACATGCAATGTGATTTTAACCCATTTTCTTGAGTTCTAAGTTCATAGATCATAGATTATCATCATTTTGAAGACATTTTCATGTCTTTGATGAATAGTCTCCCGTCTTAGATTCTCCAAAAAAATCTTTGAGTGTCACACCCCGCTAAAGCGGAAATGCGAGAATGCAACAGGCAAGCGTGTCACAGCAACAATTAATAAACCACACCTTTAAGTTTTACAAAATAAAACTAGTTTAATGATATAACCAAAATTTTTATAAACCCTTCATTTACAAAACTTCCAATTCGAACTAAAACAGCTTGGCCACGAGTATGCTCCCAAAGTGTATCAAATCTTACTTACTTCCTAGAAAGCATGGAAAATAAAACAAGTCAACAACAAAGAGTTGGTGAGCTCACAGGTTTTCACATGCATAAAACATTTTAATGCATAAACAAATACTTGCAAACTATTGAGAAACTTTTGCACTTAATAAATGTAAATCTTCCACGATGTAAGAACTTGAGACGCTACTGAGCCTTACCTGACCAACTTGCCCCATTAATTTACGAACGACCATAAGTAGCCCGTACASTACTTAGGTCCCACAGTTCGTTATAGTACTAATTCAGCGGTGGTCCAAATTCCACATGATTAGACCAAGAAAACAGAGGTAGAGTGCACCCCTTTCTGGGTGGGACTGTCAACACAATACCACGGCCCGGGGACATGCCCGAGTAAACAAGTAGCGTTTACAGACGGGGACTTATTTGGAAATATACTCTCAAGCACACCAATTTAGCATTTATTCCACAGTGCAAAAACAATTAATAAATCATAACATAGTAAACCCGACTAAGCAGTTCCTTAGTCCAGAGGTTTCAAACAGAGCTTGACTAAGCAGTTCCTTAGCCCAAAGATTTTAATAAAAGCATGCATAGTTTGCTTATTCTCATGCCTTTCCCCCAAACAATTAGTTAAAGCATTAAAAGTGGGGCCGTGAGGACTCACTGGTTAAGGAATGAATATCCAAGATGATGACGTCTGCAGTGTTCAACGCCCGCCCTAATTTCCTAAACAGACCATAACCAGAACTAAAATCACTTATAGGTTCATGACAATGATAAAGTTAAGTTGCATCCCATG
>NW_020200625.1:62141-69884 GCF_001531365.2 Cynara cardunculus var. scolymus
CAACAAGGCCCAAACCGAATAAAACCTTTATTTTCCCAAAACAATAAGCCCACTAAAACCTTTACCCAAACATAAATAAAATGGCTTTATAAAACTCAAAACTCCATCTTTTGACAAAACAAGTGGACATTCAAATATAACTTTTACAATTTAATTTAAGGAAAACTCATAACATCAACTTTATTTTTATCTAGAGCATTTTCAAAAATATTTGGCATTGCATAAGATAACTTTATCTGATCTCCTACCAAAGTGCGACCTTCCCAACAAAATTTGGGAGCTAATACCAGAAAGGTTCTAATCACTAAAGACTAGATCCTAGAGAAATATAATTTCTAAATATAGGATTTGCAATGAGGTGCTAACCTGAAACTCAGAAGTGGCGGGATGTCACAGTCTCCCCATGTCAGAGAAATTTCGTCCCGAAATTTATTTGTCAACTCCAAATCAAGGCTTGTTACGGAACTAATGTGGATACTTGCTTCTCATGGAATCTTCTCTTTCCCACGTATAATCCGGTCCATGCCACGAAGTCCAATGAACTTTTACAATTGGGATTTTGTTGTGCCTCAACTGCTTAACCTTACGGTCGAGGATTTCGATCGGCTCCTCAATGAAACGTAGCCATTCATTAATTCGAATACCTTCCAGAGGTAGAACTAAAGATTCTTCGGCTAAACACTTCTTAAGATTCGACACATGAAATGTATCATGGATGGCACTAAGCTTCAGGGGTAAATTGAGTTTGTATGCAACTGGTCCTACTCTTTCGAGTATTTCAAATGGACCAACATACCTTGGGCTAAGCTTTCCTTTCTTTTCGAAGCACACAACCCCTTTCCACGGTGATACTTTTAAAAGGACTTTATCACCCACTTGAAATTCCAAGGGTTTCCTTCGGTTATCTGCGTAGCTCTTTTGACGATCCCTTGCAGCTTTAAGTTTTTCTTGGATGATTGCGATTTTGTCGGTTGTCTCTTGGATAATGTCAGGCCTGGTCAGTTGCCTATCGCCAATTTCCTGCCAACTGAGTGGGGATCTACATTTTCGTCCATACAAGGCTTCAAAAGGTGCACATTGAATACTGGTGTGGTAGCTATTATTGTAGGAAAATTCGACCAATGGTAGATAGGTATCCCAACTGCCTCCAAAGTCTATCACACAGGCTCACAACATATCCTCTAGTGTTTGAATTGTCCTCTCCATTTGTCCATCCTTTTGAGGATGATATGAAGTGCTTAAATCCAATCTCGTGCCTAGTGCCCTTTGAACTGATTGCCATAACCTGGAAGTAAAGCGGCTGTCTCTATCTGAGATGATAGAAACAGGTACTTCATGCTGTGACATAATCTCATTGACATAGAACTGCGCCAGCCTTTCCATACTGAAATCTTCTGAATAGGAAAAAAGTGCGCGGATTTCGTAAGTCGATCCACTATGACCCAAACTGAGTCATATCCCTTCCTTGTTCTTGGTAACTTTGTAACGAAATCCATTGATATATGATCCCATTTCCATTGGGGAATCTTTGGTTGCTAAAGAAGACTAGATGGTTTCTGATGTTCAGCTTTTAATTTTGCACAGGTCATACACCGACTTACGTACAAGGCAACATCTCTTCTCATTCTTGGCCACCAGTAGTATTCTCTTATCCCTTTATACATTTTATCGGATCCTGGGTGAATCGAATATTTGGAACGATGGGCTTCCTCCATAATTGTAGACCGGAGGCTGTCGCTTCTTGGTATCCAAACTTTATCCTTGAAGTAACACATTCCATCAGCTTGGGTTTCGAATTCCTTCTCTAAGTGATGCAGGGTCTCATTCTTCAGATTATCTGATTTCAAAGCCTCATGTTGAGCTTCGAGAATTTGCGTTTTTAAGTTTGTTTGAAACAACATTTCCCTGGTTCATACCCTTGACTGTTTCACCCTTTCCTTCCGACATAAAGTGTCGGCTACCACATTAGCCTTTCCCGGGTGATACTTTATTTCACAATCATAATCGTTGAGAAGTTCAACCCACCTCCGTTGCCTCCTATTCAGCATCTTTTGATCTAATATATGTTGAAGGCTTTTATGATCAGTGAAAATGGTGCATTTGGTGCCGTAAAGATAGTGCCTCCAAATTTTTAGTGCGAACACCACTGCCCCTAACTCGAGGTCATGCGTAGTGTAATTCTTTTCGTGCACTTTGAGTTGTCTTGAGGCATACGCAATGACTTTGTCTTTTYGCATTAGCACGCATCCTAAGCCTTGATGTGATGCATCACAGTAGACCACAAAATTTTCCGAACCCTCAGGTAGGGCTAAGATCGGTGCGTGACATAGCCTCTGCTTAAGAGTCTCAAATGCTTTCTCCTGTTTCTCACTCCAAACAAACTTCTTGCCCTTCTGGGTTAAGGCAGTAAGTGGTTGCGCAATTTTTGAGAAATTCGCAATGAATCTTTGATAATAGCCTGCCAAACCGAGAAACTGTCGAATCTCTGTTGGGGTTCTTAGGGCCTTCCAATTCCTAATGGCCTCGACCTTGGCAGGATCCACCTGAATCCCTCTTTCATTAATTATGTGCCCAAGAAATTTTACTTTTCGAATCCAAAATTCACACTTGGAAAATTTTGCATACAATTTCTAGCCCCGGAGTATCTCCAATATTAACCTCAGGTGTTGTTCATGATCCTCCTTACTTAGAGAATAGATCAGTATGTCATATATGAAAACAATTACGAATTTATCCAAGTAGGGTCTGCAGACTCTATTCATTAAATCCATAAAGACGGCTGGTGTATTGGTTATCCCAAATGGCATAACCAAAAACTCATAGTGACCGTCCCGGGTTTTGAAAGTTGTTTTGGGAATGTCCTCTTCCCGCACTCTTACTTGGTGATATCCAGACCGTAGGTCAATCTTGGAAAAGTATACTGCACCTTGGACTTGATCGAACATGTCATCGATTCGAGGAAGGGGTATCTATTTTTGATGGTCAACTTATTAAGTTCCCTATAATCAATGTACATTCGCATTGACCCATATTTCTTTTTGATGAATAAAACCGGCGCACCCCATGGTGAGTAACTTGGTCTTATAAATCCCATATCTAACAACTCCTGTAGTTGTTTTGACATTTCCTGCATCTCAGCAGGTGCCAAACGATATGGTGCCTTTGCCACTAGGGCAGCCCCAGGAATCAAGTCGATACCGAATTCGACTTGTCTTTGCAGGGGTAACCCTGGTAAATTCTTGGGAAATACATCGGGAAACTCCCGAACTACAGGGACCTCGCCGATATCTTCTTCCTTCCCCTTCCTATCAATAACATGCACCAGGAATGCAACATATTTCTTCCTCAAGTACTTTCGCATTTTTATGCAAGACACTTACTTAATTTTTCGATCCGACTTGTCTCCTTGAATCTCAATCGGGTCATTTCCATTTTGAGGAATCCGGATAACCTTCTCTGAACAGACCATTTCAGCTCGAATTTTGGACAGCCAATCCATTCCTACAACTATGTCGAAGCTTCCTAACTCGATAGGCATAAGGTCTATGCTAAAATCCTTATTGGCTGAACTTAGTGTACAATCCTTGATTATATTTCTAACCTTAAATTCTTAGCCATTGGCAAACTCAACTACATAGGCTTCTTTCAGCTTCTGGGATTTTAGGCTAATCTTCTGTTTAAAGTCCAGGGATACAAAACTTCTATCCGCTCCCGAATCAAATAGAACTGACACAAATTCATTATTCAAAAGGAACATACCTAAGACCACATTGGATCATTTCTAGCTTCTTTTGCCCCGATTTCAAATGCTCTGCCTCATGTCTGACTCTCTGGGTTCCCTTGACTGATCGTTCGGGCTTGGCCTGCGTTGGGTCCTCGTTTCCTTTTCGGGAAAACGTTCCTCATGTGATCTGGACTTCCACAATCGAAGCACAATCGTTTCCGGCAATCCTTTGCTGTATGACCCCCGAGATGGCACCTTTGACAAATGATGCAGTTTCCCCAGTGCGGGTATTTGCATCTATTGCACTTGGCCTTGTCTCTTTGATTCACCGTCTGAGTCTGTGCCCCAAAATTTCCTACCGTTCTCTTACTCCTGTCATATTTTCCCCCAGGTCTTCGATTTCCATACTCCACCTTTCTTTTCCCCTTGGCGAATTCTACAGAACGAACCGCGTTATTCGTCAGTTTCGTGGCAATATCAATGGCTTCTTTAAGGGTCTTTGGGTTGGCCGAGGTGATGTTTCCCCTAATTTCTGGTGACAACCCCAAATATACCTCTCAATGTGGACTTCCTCTGGTGTCACTAGGTGCGGCACTAGATTTGCCAACTCATGGAATCAAGTCGTATACGTAGCTATATCATCCTCTTTCATTTCGTGATTCCATAACTCCATTTCTAATTTATGGGGCAGTATTCGGCCTTGAGGAGTTTCTTGAACTCCTCCCACGGAAGTTGATTAGCCACTTCTTAACCTCTGTCCTGTATCAATGCATTCCACCAGGTGAGTGCCCTTCCTTGCAACAAACATACCGCATATTCCACTTTGTTTGTTTCAATACACTTGCTAATATGGAGGACAAATTCCATATTCTCTATCCATGTCAGTAATCCTACAACCCCTTCAGTCCCATAGAATTCTTTTGGATTGCAGGATCTGAAGGACTTGTAAGTGCATTCTCTGTGTGGTCTAGGTTCAGGATTTGATGATTGATTCGCATTAAGCCCGGCCGCTACTTGGCTAACGATGTTGGGTAGTGCAGCCAATAGTTGCTCTGACACAAGTCTTGCAACTTCGGGGTTCTCTCTTCTTGGTGGCATTTTCTATGGCCTAAATCAGAAGGGAGTTGATCGTTAATATAGAAATACCAGGACAATTTCTTCCGGTCATTTAAATGATGTATGGGGCATTCATCACATGGAGAGACATTCAAGCATTTTATGTAACCACAGAGATTAATCTTATACACATCAAGACTTGCCATAAATGAGCTCTTATAAAAAAGATGTCATGTATTCATAGATGATTATAACCACAAAAACGAATCCTCACATGACTAAGCAAAAGAGTGGGTATTCTACTCCTAAAAAAAATTTCATCTTAGAATAACATCCATCCTATCGCTATTCCCAACATCAACATCATCATTCCACAAACTACCAACCATCTATACAACTTCCTAATTTCCTGCCTGGCTGCGACAGCAGCATCCGTGTTCCTTATTATGCTCTGGTGGTGTGCTTCCATCACGTCGGACAGGTTGTTTAGGATGTGGTGGTGGTATCCCAGCCGGGTCTGGTGCAATTGCGTATCTGATGCAATTCTCTGCACCCATTCTCGTTCAGCCGAGTTCATACCCTGGGCATAGGATGTAGGCACTCCAGTGACTATTTGGGATAGCATGTGCCCCTGCGGTGGTCGTGATGGCTCTCCTCTTACTCTAGAGGAATTCTCAAATCTCACTCGTCGAGGCAGGGGAACGCTCTTCCTTGGCGTGACTCTGCCCCTTGAGCCATGATAGGTTCGTGGTGGAACGTCGGGTGTTGGCTCTGATGGGGGTAAGAAAGATGCTGGTGGAGAGGAAGATACTCCACTGGTTGCAGTGCCCTGCTCATACGGATCTATTTCTTCAATATGGGCTATGTTCCTTCTAGAGTGGCCAACCACGTAACCGGATTCATCGACTGAGTATTCACTAGAATCGGGTGACGCCATAGTGAATCTGCGACATTAATAATCTTAATTACAAAATGCATCATCTATAAGTACTTAGAGATATAGCTAAAACTTCTAAACAAGGATAAGAGTGGAAATCAAATTAGACTCTCAAAATATAAAGCCTCTGGTTGTACTACCAGAGCCTCTGGTACCATGACAAGAGCCTCTGGTCTCATGACCAGAGCTTCTAGTTCAACTAAAATCCTTAGGAAAGGATTTCTCATTCACTGGTCCTCTTGCAAACCAATGGATATCTATTTTATCAATCACTGGTTCAACATCCACACTTAGAATAATATTGGATTTCTCGTCCATCGATCCTCTGGTTCCTCATAATGCACATACCAGAGCTTCTGATTACAAGACCAGAGCCTCTGTTCAACTTTCATACTTAGAAAAGTACTAAGTAACCCATCCATCGATCTCTGGTTCTTCTAACCAGAGCTTCTAGTACCACATACACAATAATATTAATGGAATTTCTATCCCACTGCCTCTGGTCCTTCTAACCAGAGCTTCTGATCTCACTTAAACACTTAGAAATTTTATGGAATTTCTATCCCATTGCCTCTGGTCCTTCTAACCAGAGCTTCTGATGCCACTTAAACACTTAGAAATTTTATGGAATTTCTATCCCATTGCCTCTGGTCCTTCTAACCAGAGCTTCTGGTCCAACATGGACTCTTAACAAAATAAAGGTTTTTCTACCCATCGTCTCTGGTCCTTCTAGGGCAATGGATATTCATAGTGAGTATAACACATAAAATCGTGCTTTTCATAACAATTTCTTTATGGGAGCATATCTCTAGCACAGCCGATTAAGTTCTTCTTATTATATGTAAGTTAAACACAGGTGATCAGGCTCTGTTTAATCGACATGTAATAATCTGACCCGCTTTTAATTCATATGATTCCAAATTCTTAAAAATTCCATTTTGAAATTTTTGGTTATAGTCGATGGTTTCTTAAGAAAAGCCAGCGTTCTCTATAACTGCCGCTCTGATACCAAATCTGTCATACCCCGCTAAAGCGGAAACGCGAGAATGCAATAGACAAGCGTGTCACAGCAACAATTAATAAACCACACCTTTAAGTTTTACAAAATAAAACTAGTTTAATAATATAACCAAAAATTTTATAAACCCTTCATTTACAAAACTTCCAATTCGAACTAAAACAGCTTGGCCACGAGAATGCACCCAAAGTGTATCAAATCTTACTTACTTCCTGAAAAGCATGGAACATAAAACAAGTCAACTACAAAGAGTTGGTGAGCTCACAGGTTTTCACATGCATAAAACATTTTAATGCATAAACAAATATTTGCAAACTATTGCGAAACTTTTGCACTTAATAATTGTAAATCTTCCACGATGTAAGAACTTGAGACGCTACTGAGCCTTACCTGACCAACTTGCCCCATTAAGTTACGAACAACCATAAGTAGCCCATACAGTACTTAGGTCCCATAGTTCGTTATAGTACTAATTCAGCGGTGGTCCAAATTCCACATGATTATACCAAGAAAACATAGGTAGAGTGCACCCCTTTCTGGGTGGGACTGTCAACACAATAGCGGCTATCCACAATACCACGGCCCGGGGACATGTCCGAGTTAACAAGTATCGTTTACGAACGGGGACTTATTTGGAAACATACTCTCAAGCACATCAATTTAGCATTTATTCCACAGTGCAAAAACAGTTAATAAATCATAACATAGTAAACCCGACTAAGCAGTTCCTTCGTCCAGAGGTTTCAAATAGAGTTTGACTAAGCAGTTCCTTAGCCCAAAGATTTTAATAAAAACATGCATAGTTTGCTTTTTCTCATGCCTTTCCCCCAAACAATTAGTTAAAGCATTAAAAGTGGGGCCGTAAGGACTCACTGGTTAAGGAATGAATATCCAAGATGATGACGTCTGCAGCGTTCAACGCCCGCCCTAATTTCCTAAACAGACCATAACCAGAACTAAAATCACTTATAGGTTCATGACAATGATAAAGTTAAGTTGCATCCCATG
>NW_020200625.1:70794-115119 GCF_001531365.2 Cynara cardunculus var. scolymus
AATAAGCCCACTAAAACCTTTACCCAAACATAAATAAAATGGCTTTATAAAACCCAAAACTCCAAATAAAATCACTGAGCAGTTCAACCCATCTTTGTCTCATATTTAGCATTTTCTGAATGAGGATGTGTTGAAGACTTCTGTGATCAATGAACACAGTGCACTTTGTACCATAAAGGTAGTGTCTCCAAATCTTAAGCGCAAATACTACAGCTCCTAACTCTAGGTCATGCGCAGTATAATTCTTCTCGTGCACTTTGAGTTGTCTTGAGGCGTATGCAATGACCTTATCTTTTTGCATTAACACACATCCTAATCCTTGATGTGATGCGTCACAATATACCACAAAGTTTTCCGAACCTTCTGGTAATGATAAAATAGGTGCATTACATAGCCTATGCTTAAGAGTCTCAAATGCTTCCTCTTGTTTCTCTCCCCAAACAAACTTCTTGTCTTTTTGAGTTAAAGTTGTTAGTGGTTGCGCAAATTTTTAAAAATTCGCGATGAATCGCCGATAGTAACCTGCCAGACCAAGAAATTAACGAATTTCCGTTGGGGTTCTTGGGGCTTCCCATTTCTTAATGGCCTCAATCTTTGCAGGATCTACATGAATCCCTTTTTCATTAACCACGTGACCAAGAAATTGTACTTCACGAATCCAAAATTCGCATTTGGAGAACTTTGCATACAATTTCTGGTCCCTAAGTAGCTCTAATATTAATCTTAAGTGTTGCTCGTGGTCCTTCTTGCATCGTGAATAAATTAGTATATCATCTATGAAGACAATTACAAATTTATCCAGGTATGGTATGCAAACCCTATTCATTAGATCCATGAAAACAGCCGGTGCATTGATTAACCCGAATGGCATAACCAAAAATTCATAATGACCGTACCGGGTCCTAAATGCCGTCTTGGGGATGTCCTCTTCTCGAATTCTCACTTGATGATATCCGGATCGAAGATCGATCTTTGAAAAGTATACAGCACCTTGAAGTTGATCGAATAAATCATCGATTCTAGGAAGAGGATATCGATTCTTGATGGTCAACTTATTTAGCTCCCTATAGTCAATACACATTCGCATTGCACCATCTTTCTTTTTGACAAATAGAACCGGTGCACCCCATGGTGAAAAACTAGGTCTTATGAATCCTTTGTCTAACAACTCTTGAAGTTGTTCTGATATTTCTTGCATCTCTGATGGGGCCAATCGATATGGTACTTTTGCCACTGGAGCAGCTCCAAGAATTAAGTCAATAACAAACTCGACTTGTCTTGGCGAGGGTAGACCTGGTAAATCCTCAGGAAATACTTCACGAAACTCCAGAACTACAGAGAAATCTTCAATACACCTTTCCTTGACCTTATTGTCTATAACGTGTGCCAAAAATGCAACGTAATTCTTCTTTAAGTACTTCTGCATCTTCATGCATGATAATATCTTAAATTTCCGATCGGATTCCTCTCTTTGAATTATAAGTGTTTCACCTCCTTCTTGAGGAATTCGGATAATCTTTTCCGAACAAACTATTTCAGCTCGATTTTTGGATAGCCAATCCATACCTATAACTATATCAAAACTTCCTAACTCGATTGGAATAAGGTCTATGCTAAAATCCTTCTTGGCTAAACTTAGAGTGCAGTCCATGATTATATCTCTAGCCCTAATTTCTTGGCCATTGGCAAATTCTATTATATAAACTTCTTTCATCCCTTGAGGCTTTAAATTAATCTTTGGCCTAAAGTCTAATGATACAAAACTTCAATCTGCTCCTGAATCAAATAATACCGATGCAAATTCATTATTCAAAAGAAATGTACCTGTAACCACATTGGGATCGTGCCTAGCCTCCCTTGCTCCAATCTCAAATGCTCAACCTCGTGCTTGACTTTCTGAGTTTGCTTGATTGTCTGGTCGGACTTGGTTAGCATTTATTCCTTGTTTTCTCTTCGGACAAACATTTCTCATATGATCCGGACTCCCACATTCAAAACACAACCGCTTTCAACAATCTTTTGTGGAATGACCTCCTCTTTCCCCAGTGCGGATATTTACATTTATTACACTTAGGTTTGCTTCCTTGATTTACCACTTGGGTCTGTACCCCAAAATTTCCTATCACTTTCTTATTATTGCTAAACCTTCCCCTAAGTCTCTGGTTCCCAAATTCTTCCACCTTTCTTTTTCCCTTGTTGAATTCCCTAGACCGAATAGCATTATTTGTGAGCTTTGTCACAATATTTATTGCCTCCTAAAGGTCTTTGGGTTTGCCGAGGTAATATTTCCTTGAATTTCTGGAGATAATCCCCAGATATACCTCTCGATTCAGACTTCCTCAGGTGTCACCAGATGTGGCACTAAATTTGCTAACTCATGGAATTGAGTAGTATATGCGGCTACATTTTCCCCTTTCATCTCGAGGTTCCATAACTCCATTTTCAACTTTTGGAGTTCACTCCTTGGACAATATTCATCCTTAACTAATTTCTTGAACCCCTCCCATGAAAGTTGGTTGGCCGTTTCCCGACCCTTAGTCTGAACTAACGTGTTCCACCATGTTAAAGCTCGGCCTTGCAGTAAGCATGCAGCGTATTCTACTTCGTTTGCTTCTACGCATTTACTGATATAGAGGACAAAATCCATACCCTTGATCGAAGTTAATAATCCTACGGCCCCTCAGTCCCATGAAATTCCTTTGGGATGCAAGATCTGAAGGACTTATAGGTGCATTCCCTGGATGTCCTAGTCTCAGAACTGGTAGGTTGATTAGCATTCAGTCCTGCCGCTACCTGGCTGACAATATTGGGAAGTGCGGCCAAGAGTTCTTCTGAAACAAGTCGTGCAACTTCAGGGTTTTCTCTTATTGGCGGCATTTTCTAGGGCCTAAGTTAAAAGGGAATCTCATCATTTTTATAGCAATATTATAAACAATAAGCTCTTATTCAACAGAAGGATGCATAGGATATTCATCTCGAAGATATCATTGAAGCAATCACAAGATCAAACAGGAAATTTTTATATTTATCCAAAATTCAGTACATTCAAGCAATTCCAAAATATGCTAAGGGCTTTCAATCGATTACAACCCTCAAAACAGACCTTGAATTTCAACTAAAAGAGTAGTGATTCTAATACTAGTCATCGCTTCTAGAGCAGCATCCAACAGATTAGCATTCCTAGTATTAATATCATCAACACACTCGCCACTAAACATCTATATAATCTCCTAATCTCGCGTCTTGCATCGATGACGGCATCCGAGGTTCTCATCATTCGCTGGTGATGCATCTCCATTACATCGGACAGGTTATTCAAAATGTAGTGGTGATATCCCAACCGGGTCTGATGAGTTTGAGTTTCCAATGCAATTCTCCGCACCCACTCTCGTTCATCCAGAGCCATGCCCCGAGTGTAGGATGCTGGTACTCCAGTCACCACTCATGAGTCTCTACTCCCATGTTGAGTTTGGGATGCCTCTCCTCTGGTTCTACTAAAGTTCTCGAAAGTCACCCATCGAGGTAATGATACACTTTTCCTAGTCATGGCCCTAATCATTGGGCCATGAAACATTTGAGGTGGTTTAACAGCCCACAATTACCACATATAGATAATCCACATACAGATACTCATAAAACAAAATATTATATTGTCTACAAAACAAGGACTAACAAAATCTTTCTTTAATACATTTATGAGCAACTAAATTTATCAACTCCAAATTTCATCGTTTAAACTTTTCCCTTTCCTTTGTCCTATGATGTATGATGACCTGCAAAACAGGTTAGTCCAACAACTGAGCATTAGACCAAAAGGTCTAGTAAGTGTACAACTCTTATATCAATAACTTACATTCCAAACTAACATTTTAGAATCAAACCTGTACACACATAAATATTTTATCTATATTTAAATAGATTTCATCTCTCTCACGGTTACACCGCCATTTCATTTGTCTCGCGGTTACACCGCCATTTCATCTCTCTCGCGGTTACACCGCCATTTCTCTCGCGGTTACACCGTCATTTCATCTCTCTCGCGGTTACACCGCCATTTCTCAACAAAAATTCTAACATATTACTCGGATTTTAAGTCCGGCCAACCATCCAGAGATCTAATCCGGACAACACTGTCCGGATATCTAATCCGGACATCACATGTTCCTTTGAGCGGTTTAGGTTTACACATGAGCGGTTTAACTCTAAACCGAACAACACACGGGCGGTTTAAGGCTTACATCGGACAACACATGAGCGGTTTAACTCTAAACCGAACAACACTTGGGCGGTTTAAGAAATATCCGGTCACCCTTTGTTCCATTTAAGGAGAACTCCGGACACTCCTTGTCCGGTTTAAGGACTTAACCAAATATTTATGAAATGCATTTCATAAATAGCATATTCTAGCAGTTTAAGAATTAATAACCAATACTTTAAAGCTGTATACACTCACCTTAGAATGATGATCGGATTAAGCCTGTGATTTATCTTCAATCTCTTCTCTCAATATGCAGAAAATTCTTAAAAACAGCCTCTTTTTCTTTTAACATACACTTGCTATAAATAGCAAGTGTATGGCCGCCCTTCAAAAGTCGACTATCACAACTTCATCACCCACACTCACACACATACAAATATTATATATATATATATATATATATATATATCCAAATATCTTAACTCAAATCTCAAAACCTGAATATTACAACATTCCCTCCTTAAAAGAATTTCGTCCCGAAATTCTATTTAAGCAAAAAGGTAGGGATACTTCATTCGCATTTCAGACTCTAGTTCCCATATGGCATCTGGCCCCTTGTGATAACGCCACTGAACCTTTACTAACCCAACCTCTTTATTTCACATCTTCTTCACCTTGTAGTCAGTAATCCGTTCAGGAGTTTCTTCAAAGCATAACTTTTCATCCACCTTTATTTCAGGTAGCGGTACTGCCACATCTGGATTTATTAGACACTTCCTTAAATTCGACACATGAAATGTGTCATGGATTCCACTTAACTCTAAAAGAAATTCTAACTTATAAGCCACTTCCCCAACTCTTCCAATAACAGGGAATGGTCCAATATATCTTGGACTTAACTTCCCTCTTTTTCCAAAATGTACCATTCCTTTCCAAGGTGATACTTTTAATATTACTCTATCACCCACTTGAAACTCAATCAGCTTCCGACGTTTATCTGCATAACTTATTTGTCTATCTTGTGCCGCATTAATTCGTTCCCGTATTACTCCAATTTTATCTGCAGTTTGTTGAACTAACTCAAGTCCAGCTAACTGTTTTTCATCTATTTCATTCCAACACAAAAGAGTTCGACATTTGCGTCCGTACAGTACCTCGAAAGGTGCTACCTGAATACTTGAATGGTAGCTATTGTTGTAAGCAAATTCCACCAGAGTCTAATGACTATCTCATGATCCTCCGAAATCAATGACACATGCTCTCAGCATATCTTCTAAAGTTTGGATAGTTTGTTCACTTTGTCCATCAGTTTGAGGGTGATAAGTTGTGCTTAAATTAATCTGAGAAACCATCTCTCTTTGGAAGCTCTTCCAAAACATAGAAGTGAACTAACTATCTCTATCAGAAACAATTGATAGAGGAACACCATGTCTTATTACTACTTCATCAATGTATAGATTTGCCAATCTCTTCATTGAATATGATTCTTTCATAGGTAAGAAGTATGCAGATTTAGACAACCGATATACTATCACCCATATAGCATCATAACCTTTTGATGTTCTTGGTAATTTGGTTATGAAATCCATAGTGATGTGATCCCACTTCCATACTGGAATTTCTAAAGATTGCAACTTACCATAAGGGCGTTGGTGTTCAATCTTTACTTGAAGACATGTTAAGCATTGCTCAACATGCTTAGCGATATCCTTCTTCATACCTGGCCACCATTAGTGATGCTTCAAATCCTGATACATTTTATTTGTACCTGGATGAATTGCGAAACGTGATTTATGAGCCTCACCCAAAATACGTTTTCTGAGATCACCATAGCATGGTACCCAAATTCTATTCTGGAACTTCCAAAATTCTCTATTATCTTTCTTAAATTCATATATCAACCCACCTAATCTTTCTTGTTTAACTTTATCCTCCGTCATTGCCTCACATTGAAATTTTTGCAATTCTTCCTGAATACTGGGTAGCAACTCAATTCGTAAAGCTACAGCTTTGATAGTTTCACTTTTCTCTTGTCGACTTAGTGCATCGGCCACTACATTTGCCTTTCTGGGGTGATACAAAATTTCGCAATCATAATCACTAACCAATTCCAACCATCTTCTTTGATGCATATTAAGATCCTTCTGATGAAACAGATATTGCAGGCTCTTATGATCTGTGAAGATTTGACATTTCGTTCCGTATAAGTAGTGCCTTCATATCTTTAAAGCAAATACTATTGCCGCCAACTCCATATCATGAGTAGGATACTGCTTTTCATTATCTTTTAACTATCTGGAAGCATAAGCTATTACCTTTCCACGTTGCATTAGTACACAACCCAAACCCATTTTTGACGCATCACTATATACCACAAAATCTTCCATTCCATCTGGCAAGGATAGAATTGGTGCACTACATAATTTTTCCTTTAACATCTGAAAGGCCTGAGCTTGTGCTTTATCCCACTCATATTTCACATTCTTCTTGGTCAGCTTCGTTAATGGAGTAGCTATACAAGAGAGATCTTGTATAAAATTACGATAATACCCAGCCAATCCATGAAAACTTTTGTCTTCAGTTGGAGTCTTTGGAGCTTCCCATTTTTCAATAGCTTCAATCTTGAATGGATCTATTTTAATCCCTTATTTTGAGATAACATGCCCCAAAAACTGAACTTCTCGCAGCCAGAATTCACACTTTGATATCTTGGCATACAGTTTCTCTTGTTTCAACAATTCCAAAAGTAATCTTAAATGATGTGCATGCTCTTCTTCCGACCGAGAATATATCATAATATCATCAATGAAAAAATCACAAATTTATCAAGATAGGGACGACACACCCTATTCATCATGTCCATAAAGGCTGCAGGCGCATTTGTGAGTTCAAATGGCATAACCATGAATTCATAATGACCATAACGTGTACGGAATGCCGTTTTCGACACATCTTCATTCCGAATCTTCAATTGATGATAACCGGATCGTAAATAAATCTTTGGAAAATAAGTAGCCCCAACCAATTGATCAAACAAATCATCAATTCTTGGGAGAGGATACTTATTTTTGATTGTCAATTGATTCAGTTCCCGATAATCAATGCACATTCTCATTGATCCATCTTTCTTCTTCATAAAAAGCACCGGCGCACCCCATGGGGAAGTACTTCGTCAGATAAAATCTTTATCCAACAATTCCTTTGATTGCAACATTAACTCCTTTAATTCAGAAGGAGCTAATCTATATGGTGCACGCGCAACAGGTGCTGCTCCAGGAAGTTGTTCTATTTGAAACTCAATCGTTCGATCTTGAGGTAAGCTTATCAAATCTTCTGGAAATATTTCTGGGAATTCCCTCACAACTGGGATATCTTTCATCTTTTCTTTCCCTTTCTTGATATTAATGGCATAGGCAAGAAAACTAGTACATCCCTTCCGTAAATATTTCCGAGCCTTTAAAGTTGAGATAAGGTTAGAATAACGATCATGTCGATCCCCGTAAATCACAACCTTTCCTTTTTCTGGTAAATCTATATGGATCATTTTCTCATCACAAACTATATTGGCTTGGTTTTTAGCTAACTAATCCATGCCTATAATTATATCAAATTCCCTTAAAGGCAAAGGAAATAATTGTATAGGCACCTCACATCCTTCTGTACTTATAAGGCATTCATCTATTTTTTCCTTAACCAAAACTTCACTATATTTGTTGTTTCCACAATAAAATTCTCACTCAACGCTTTAGATTCTAAACGTGCGCTGTTAACAAACAATGGTGACACAACAGAACGATTTGCACCCGAATCAAATAAAACTTTGGCACATACTGAATTAACGAGAAATGTATATGTTACCACTTCAGGGTGCTCTTCCGCCTCGCCTCTCGTCATCTGAAAGGCTCTCCCTCTTGCATTAGACTCTTTATGTCTTATCCCTCCCCGTCCACTTGGATTAACACGATTATCCATTTGCCCATGACCTGTTGGCACATACCTAGATCCTCGACCCCCAAAATATCCAGATCCCCGACCTCCAGCAAAACCAAACCCTTGACTCTTTGCTTGCGGACAATTAGCATTTACATGTTGAGATGAATTACAAGTAAAACACCTCCGTGTCACCCGACAATCTCGAGCTATATGTCCTGGTTCCTGACATTTAAAACATACTCGAGGTTCTGTATTGCAATTTCCCTGATGTATTTTATGACACCGGGTACATGTTTTATCCTCAAACCTTGAAACTGGTCGATTCAAATTTTCCATAAACCTCGGTCGACGGAAATCAGTTACTGTAGCTTCCCCCTTTCTTTTCTCTCCAACCCTTTCTTGTGGTTGCTGGTTAATATCTTGTTCCAGTATTTCAGCAGCATCAACTGCCGCTTGAAATGTTGTCGAATTCCTGGATATCACATACTTCCGAAGATTCGACTCCAACCCCCAGATATACTTTCTTTCTTTACTGTTTTCAGATATAATATAGGCTTCAGCAAACCTAGATTATTCCATGAAAACTTCTGTAAACTGGTGGACTAACATGTTTCCTTGCTCAAGACGAAGGAAATCATCTTCCAACTTTCTTACTGCAGCTTCAGGACAATACTGCATTTTAAACTTAACCAGAAATTCTTCCCATAGCATGGTTTTCAGAATATTCAGATCTGAAATAGACAGAACTTCCCACCAATACAAAGCACTTGATCTCAGACGAGATACAGCAAACATGACTTTGTCCTCTTCTCCACTTTTACTAATTTGCAGACTCAGCTCTATTTCCTTAAGCCAACACATAGCTTTAACAGGATCACGCTCACCAGAAAACATGGGAGGTTTACAAGCAAGAAACATTTTGATATCTCCTCCTTTTTGTACTGAGGACGAAGTAAGGGGTACATATGTACCAGTTACCAGTGTACTAGCTCCGACTTCCTCCTGATAATCGGGATTTCTTACCACTTCTGGATTATTTTGGGTTGTACATCGCAACAAATTTACCAGACTTTCTTGAAACTTTGCTAATTCAGCTGCCAGTATTTCTTGAGTAATAAATCTGGGGTTAGAAACATTGTGTCCACCCCTTGCTCTTCCACTACCATGGCCAGACATTGAACTTTCTTGGGCCGACAATTCTTGTTCCCCATAAGTTTCTTGTCTAGCACCTCTACCTCTTCCTCGACCCATGCTGCGACTTTGTGTTTCAATTGTCATCATATTTTCCAGGTCTTCCCCTTGAGTCACATTTCTTCTTCCCCGACCTCTTCTATAACAAGTAGAGGTCCTTTCTGATTGATTGGGATTATTTGTCATTTCTCAGTGTATAACTCTCTGTCACATTTAAACACACATGATTATTCTCATGATCACAACATAATAACACATTTATCCTCATGTCTATTCATAACTCAGATTATATCAGTCATATATAATCTATCTTTCTCATAATAGGTTCAGCTACAACATATTCCCCATGTTCATAGACCCAGTGAAACCTATTATCACAACCTCTACACCTCTAGTTTAAGTCTAAGTATTTCACGAATACCCAGATACCTTAAACTAAGGCTCTAATACCAACTTTAACGTCCCACAATTACCACATACAGATAATCCACATACACATACTCATAAAACAAAATATAATATTGTTTACAAAACAAGGACTAACAAAATCTTTCATTAATACATTTATGAGCAACTAAATTCATCAACTCCAAATTTCATCGTTTAAAGTTTTCCCTTTCATTTGTCCTGTGATGTATGATGACCTGCAAAACAGATTTGTCCAACAACTGAGCATTAGACCAAAAGGCCTAGTGAGTGTACAAATCCCATATCAATAACTTACATTCCAAACTAACAGTTTAGAATCAAACCTGTATACACATAAACATTTTATCTATATTTAAATAGATTCATTCTTCTCGCGGTTACACCGCCATTTCATATCTCTCGCGGTTACACCGCCATTTCATCTCTCTCGCAGTTACACCGTCATTTCTCAACAAAAATTCTAACATATTAGCCGGATTTGAAGTCCGGCCAACCATCCGGAGATCTAATCCGGACAACACTATCCGAAGATCTAATCCGGACATCACATATTCCTTTGAGCGGTTTAGGTTTACACATGAGCGGTTTAACTCTAAACCGGACAACACACAGGCGGTTTAAGACTTACATCAAACAACACATGAGCGGTTTAACTCTAAACCGAACAACACTTGGGCGGTTTAAGAAATATCCGGTCACCCTTTATCCGATTTAAGGAGAACTCCGGACACTCCTTGTCCGGTTTAAGGACTTAACCAAATATTTATGAAATGCATTTCATAAATAGCATATTCTAGCAATTTAAGAATTAATAACGAATACTTTAAAGCTGTATACACTCACCTTAGAATGATGATCGGATTAAGCATGTGATTTATCTTCAATCTTTTTTCTCAATATGCAGAAAATTCTTAAAAACATCCTCCTTTTCTTTTAACATACACTTGTTATAAATAAAAAGTGTATGGCCGCCCTTCAAAAGTCGGCTATCACAACTTCATCACCCACACTCACACACATACAAATATTATATATATATATATATATATCCAAAAATCTTAACTCAAATCTCAAAAACTGAATATTACAACATTCCCACCTTAAAAGAATTTCGTCCCGGAATTCTATTTAAGCAAAAAGGTAGGGATACTTCATTCGCATTTCAGACTCCAATTCCCATGTGTCATCTGGTCCCTTGTGATAACGCCACTGAACCTTTACTAACCCAACCACTTTATTTCACAACTTCTTCACCTTGTAGTCAGTAATCCGTTCAGGAGTTTCTTCAAAGCATAACTTTTCATCCACCTTTATTTCAGGTAGCGGTACTGCCACATCTAGATTTATTAGACATTTCCTTAAATTCGACACATGAAATGTGTCATGGATTCCACTTAACTCTAAAAAAAGTTCTAACTTATAAGCCACTTCCCCAACTCTTCCAATAATAGGGAATGGTCCAACATATCTTGGACTTAACTTCCCTCTTTTTCCAAAACGTACCATTCCTTTCCAAGGTGATACTTTTAACATTACTCTATCACCCACTTGAAACTTAATCGGCTTCGGACGTTAATCTGCATAAATTCTTTGTCTATCCTATGCTGCTTTCATTCGTTCCCGTATTACTCTAATTTTATCTGCAGTTTGCTGAACTAAATCAGGTCCAGCTAACTGTTTTTCACCTATTTCATTCCAACACAAAGGAGTTTGACATTTTTGTCCGTACAGTACCTCGAAAGGTGCTGCCTAAATACTTGAATGGTAGCTATTGTTGTAAGCAAATTCCACCAGAGTCAAATGACTATCTCATGATCCTCCGAAATCAATGACACATGCTCTCAGCATATCTTCTAAAGTTTGGATAGTTCGTTCACTTTGTCCATCAGTTTGAGGGCGATAAGCTGTGCTTAACTTAATCTGAGAACCCATCTCTCTTTGGAAGCTCTTCCAAAACATAGAAGTGAACCGACTATCTCTATCAGAAACAATTGATAGAGGAACACCATGTCTTGTTACTACTTCATCAATGTATAGATTTGCCAATCTCTCCATTGAATATGATTCTTTCATAGGTAAGAAGTATGCATATTTAGCCAACCGATCTACTATCACCCATATAGCATCATAACCTTTTGATGTTCTCGGCAATTTGGTTATGAAATCCATAGTGATGTGATCCCACTTCCATACTGGACTTTCTAAATATTGCAACTTATCATAAGGGCATTGGTGTTCAATCTTTACTTGAAGACATGTTAAGCATTGCTCAACATGCGTAGTGATATCCTTCTTCATACCTGGCCACCAATAGTGATGCTTCAAATCCTGATACATTTTATCTATATTTAAATAGATTCATTCCTGTCACGATTACACCGCCATTTCATCTCTCTCGCGGTTACACCGTCATTTCATCTCTCTCGCGGTTACACCGCCATTTCATCTCTCTCGCGGTTACACCGTCATTTCATCTCTCTCGCGGTTACACCGCTATTTCTCAACAAAAATTCTAACATATTACCCGGATTTGAAGTCCGGCTAACCATCCAGAGATCTAACCCGGGCAACACTATCCGGAGATCTAATCCAGACATCACATGTTCCTTTGAGCGGTTTAACTCTAAACCGAACAACACACGGGCGATTTAAGGCTTACATCGGACAACACATGAGCGGGTTAACTCTAAACCGAAAAACACTTGGGCGATTTAAGAAATATCCGGTCACCCTTTGTCTGATTTAAGGAGAACTCCGGACACTACTTGTCCGGTTTAAGGACTTAACAAAATATTTATGAAATGCAGTTCATAAATAGCATATTCTAGCAGTTTAAGAATTAATAACCAATACTTTAAAGCTATATACACTTACCTTAGAATTATGATCGGATTAAGCCTGTGATTTATCTTCAATCTTTTCTCTCAATATGCAGAAAATTCTCAAAAACAACCTCCTTTTCTTTTAACATACACTTGCTATAAATAGCAAGTGTATGGCCGCCCTTCAAAAGTCGGCTATCACAACTTCATCACCAACACTCACACACATACAAATATTATATATATATATGTATATCCAAAAATCTTAACTCAAATCTCAAAACCTGTATATTACAGGTGGTAGGTCCGGCACTGGCTCTGATGGGGGCAATACTAATGCAGGTGGTAACACAGGTGTCTTGCTAGTTGATGTGTCCTCATGCTCATATTGGTCCACCTCCTCATTGATTGATAAGTTCCTTCTAGATCAACCAACAACATAGCCAGATTCGTCTGCCGAATATTCACTAGGAATAGATGATGACATAGTGATCTGTGATATTAGCAAACTTAATTACTAAACATATCCTCAATAGGCGCTTAGGGTTAGAACATAAGTTACCAAGTAGGGACTAAAGATGACAAGCAAGCTAGAGCCTCTAGATGACCAGAGCCTCTGGTAGCATTACCAGAGCTTCTGATTGAGTTTCCCCTAATCAGAGCAATATTTGACTTTTAATTCATCAGCCTCAGGTTCAACATCCACTTAGTGATGTAAGGGATTTCTAATTCATCGACCTCTGAATCCTCATGCATAGCAGACCAATGGATCTCTTGGTCCATCGATCTCTGATTCTTCAAACTTAGCAGACCATTGGATCACTGGTCCATCGATCTCTGGTTCCTCATACTTAGCAGACCAATGGATCTCCGGTCCATCGATATTTGGTTCTACATACACTTAGTGAATATAAGGAATTTGTAATTCATCGGCCTCTAGTTCAACATGCATACTTAGCAAATATTATCTTTTCGAGGACCAGAGCCTCTGGTTCCTCTAACCAGAGCTTTTGGCTCTCAAGATCAAGCTAACCAGAGCTTCTGAACGTCCTCTACTCATATTGTTAATGTCATTTAACCAAATCTAGAAAGCAAATCTCACTTCCTATGTCAAGGCATATCTTATCTAATACATAGTACAAATATTTGAATACAGAGGTTATAGGGACTAGACTCTTTATCTATGTCTAACCACCAAGTATTAGGACGCAAAGTTGACCCTCTGGTTGTCTTAGTGCTCTATATATCATGCTTACTTAATAACCAGAGCTTCTGGTTAGCCTAGGGCGATGGATATTTAAAATTTTATGCAAACTCACACACAGAGTCATGCTTTTCATAGTAAAATTTCTAAATTTGAGCAGGTTTTCAACAAAACCGATTCGAATCTTCTATTATAATACCTAAGTTAAACATAGGTGATCAGGCTCTGTTTAATTTAAGTATAATAATGCGACATTCATCCTCTGGTTATACTAGTGAAATTGTTTTGAAAATATTTGGTTATAGTTTGTGGTTTTTAAGGAAAACCGGTGTTCTCTATAACCTATGGCTCTGATACCAAATCTATCATACCCCGCTAAAGCGGAAACATGAGGCAGATAAGCATTTAATAGCTCCAATTAATAGATAACACCAATAGATTACATAATCCATAAATTTACAAATTTTCATAACTATACTATTCACGATGAAAACAACATCATTTGCAGAAGGAGTTACAAAGACTTGTGAACTGGTGTTTTCGTGAAGTGCTTCCAAACTTCCATTCTTACTTATTTTCCTGAAAAGCATGAAACATAAGACAACATCAACTACAAAGAGTTGGCGAGTTCACGGGTTTTCATATGCATAAAATATTTACAATGCATAAATCACTTCTTGCAAACTATTACATAACTTGCACATTATAAATGTAAATTTCCATCGATGCTTTAACACTTGAGACGCTACTGAGCCTTACCTGACCAATGTGCCCCATTAATTTACGAACTACCATAAATGGCCCGCACACTCACTTAGGTACCACGGTTCGTATCAGTACTACTTCAGCGGTGGCCCTTTCGCACACATGAGTAGACTATGAAAACATAGGTAATGTGCACCCATTTTTTGGTGGGACTGTCAACACAATAGCGGCTATCCACAATTACCACGGCCCGGGAATGTGCCCGAGTTAACAAGTAGCATTTACGGAAGGGAACTTTTTAAATATACTCTCAAGTACATCTATTTATCATTTATACTTAGTGCATTAACAAACAGTTTTTCATGATTTCAACAAGTTTTGACTAAACAGTTCTTTAGTCCATCGATTTTACAACCAAACAGCAGAGTTTGAAGACTTTCATGCTTTTCCCCCTGTTTCAAAATATAAAAGCAGTAAAAGTGGAGCCGTGAATACTCACTAGTTTGCTGATGAATATCCAATTCTTTGATGACGTTTAAAGCTCCAAACGTCCGCCCTACTTTCCTAAACAACCTAAAATCCAATAGTTAGATTACCTATAGGGTCTTAATAAAGATAAAGTAAAATTATACCTTATGTAATGCCAATGAGTTTGTTTGGATTAAAGTTGATGCCTTTTTAATTGTTCTTTAAAATATTCCGATATTCATGTATTAATAAAAAGAAAATCAAAATCTTTTGCACATAAAGTTACTATTTGGACAGACATGTAAATTTTGTTTCCAGAATTTTGGTTTCACCAATCATTGTCAAAAGGAACCTTCCATAAACCATTTTACTTTTAATTTTTTATACCTCAAATGTTACTGTGTTTAACAACTTCTGTCCAAATTTCACACATTTTAGAAATATTTAAAAAAAAAATTATATGATCAACTTATTTTCTCATATCAAGCAATCTGGACAGATTGCATTGTATCAAAACTGTGGTAAAAAAGGAAGGTCTAAACTTGATGTTTTTCAATGTTTCCTCTTGAGTTGTAAAATTAACTCATTAATCTAACTTCTAGGAGATGATTCATATATTTTGGACTTTATTTTAGAAAATACAGACAGCACAAAACAATCTGACAGTTTTCAAAATGTCATTTTTAAATGGTTAAATACTACATGCAATGTGATTTTACCCCATTTTCTTGAGTTCTAAGTTCATAGATCATAGATTATCATCATTTTGAAGACATTTTCATGTCTTTGATGAATAATCTTCCATCTTAGATGTGATAACCGGATCCTGGTTATCACCCAAGTTAATTAATATGTGATTATTTGATAAGTAATTACATGATAGCATGATAAATTTGTTATATTTGATCATGCTAGTATGTGGAAATTATGTGCATAATATAGATGCATGTAGGTGATTATGTATATATATAAATATACACACATGCATGTTATGAAGTGCATGGTATGTGTGTGTATGCATGTAGCCGAGCTTTCATGTTTTGGAAAGGTATAAAAAGAGGGTTCAACCTTCATTTGCATTTGCTACTGCTATTTGTGAGAAGTGTTTGTGCGATTTAAGTTGACCAAATTGCAAGATCAAGTTGATTTCAAGTATTTGATTTCAAAAGGTTTTTCAAGGTGAGTGATTTCTAAACCTTTTTGCATAAAACTTGTTATTGGTTTTATTTGAATGTTTTTTATTATTGGAAAGAAATCAGTTATTTGTTTAAGGGTTTTATCCGGACAAAGGGTGACCGGATTATTCTTAAATCGGACAAAGCTTGTCCGGATTATTCCTAAATCGGACAAGGGTTGGGCGATTAAGCCCTAAACCGAATAAGTGATAAGCGATTTAGTTTTAAATCGGTTAAGCACTGAGCGAGTTATGAATGATAAATATGGTAAACATTTTGAATGGAGAAGTATGAATACGACCATGTGGTGATCGGATTATTTTTAAATCGGTCAAGCTTTGGACGATATGTTGTCCGGACTTCTTATCCGAACAAAGGTGTTGGAATTTATTCTAAGTGTTAAATCGGACAAGCCTTGAGAGAGGTGTTGTCTGGATTTGGTAAACCGGCTAAGACTTAACCAAAGATGAAGTCCGGCTAAGTTTATGTTGACCAGAATTCTGTTATGCATTGTGCTTGATTGATGAAAATAGTTATTTTATAATAAAATGGAAAATTTGATATAAATGATTTTGGATTAATAATAATTCCATTGGCTGCGGTTTATTTGGAATGGTTATGTGAAATGTTTTGAGGAAATAAGGGTGGCATATCAAGGAAAGGTGTACCATGGGATAAGGGAAAAATGTGATATTTTTCTATATACATTTCTACTTGAAGAAGTGTTTATGATGAACATTGATTAGTGCAAGAAATGTATTTGAATTTTTGGACCTTGTATTCTGTATAGTAATTTTTTGTACAAAGGGACCTGAATGTGATATAAACATGTATTTCTTTTATATGAAGTATGTGTAACATGCAATATGTTGTATGGGGTGTTACAGAAACTGGTATCAGAGCCTGAGTTTGAGGAATTTAGGTATTTAACAGCATGATACCTAGACTTAAACTATTTTTATTGCATGTTTAGGGTCCCGGACATAGTTAGCTCCATTGGAAATAAATATGATAGGTTAAAAGGACAGTGTGTAAGGTAAATTTTAATTACATCTGGCCAGTGTAATTATGAATTTACGGGTACATATCTGAACTTGAATACTTCATTATATTTGGGAATGTGAATACATGATTATTAACACTAAAATCTGCAGATGTCTAGCCGAACCCGAAGATCTAAAAGAGTGGCTCGTCCAGAATCTGAGGAAAGGGAAGAATCACCCGTAAATCTACCAATTAGCACGTCTGGAAATAGAGGTCGGGGAAGAGCAAGGGGACGAGGCAAAGGAAGAAGTCAGTCTCAAGGAAAGGGTCGGACCGAAGTACATTCTGAACATGAAGAATCCCATTCTAGGAATGTTCAGGAGAGATCGGTGCCACACCATGAATATGTAACCAGGGATATGTTGGCTGAAGAAATGGGAAAGTTGCGGGAAACTTTGACTTCTATTATGGGAGTTCCAGCTAGAGTAGAAACAGAAAGAATAGAAGTTCATCCCTTTATGCCAGTTACTCACAACAAGGAGGGGGATATTAAAATGTTTTTGGCCTGTAAGCCACTAACATTTTGTGGAGAAAGGGATCCAGTGAAGGCTGTGTGCTGGATTAAAGAAATTGAATCAGTATTCAACAGCATTCGGTGTCTGGAAACAGATAAAGTTCGATTTGCTGTTTCTGTATTAAAGTGAAATGAGAAGTTGAATCGTCTGCCAGAACGGATGTTTTACAGACTTTGTCTTGGGTAGAATTCGTGGACCAATTCAAGAATCAATTTTGCCCTAAAACAGCAGTGAGACAAATGGAAGAAGATTTCCTGAAGCTAGAACAAGGAAATGGAACAGTTCGGGAGTATGCTGAAAGATTCATCGAATACTCTCGCTTTGCTGAACATTATGTTTCAATCGAACCCAGGAAGATAGCAAGGTATATTTGGGGTTTGAAACCCTCAATCAGAGAGTTTGTAATTGCCATGAACCCCAATACCTTTTCACTAACGGTAGATGCGGCTAAAGTGACTGAACGAAATAAAAACCGACAACCAGAAGGAAAGGTTGTAGATAAGAAAAAAATGGGAGGGGCCTTCATCTTTTCGAGGGCCAAAAAATTGTAAGATATGATAACAGATCTAAGCAGAAGATCAATAAGAAAGTCTGCTCACAGTTCCGACAGATTCATCAGGGTGAATGTAAGATGGACCCAAGGAAATGTTATAAGTGCGATGAGACAGGCCATCTGTCCAGAAATTTCCCAGCTAACCGAATGTGTTTTAATTGCAATTCTCTGGATCACATTCGACCAAATTTCCCCTTGTTAAGAACTTCGCACTTAACGATGGGGAGTAACGCATCGGGTACACGGGGAAGGCCTACTGTGAACAGAGGAGCGCAAGGAGGGGCACGAGGACGGTCCTTCCAGATGACTAAGAACGAGGCAGAAGCATCACCAGATGTAGTAACAGGTACATTCCTTCTGAATTCAATACGTGCTAAGGTGTTATTTGACTCTGGTGCAAACTTTTCGTTTGTATCACCATTGTTTGCGCAAACTACATATCTGAATTCTGTGATACTTGATGTTGAATTAGTAGTTGATACTGCTAATAGTCAGGAAACTGTTACTAGTGTGTTCAATAACTGTATTATTGTTATTGAGGGCTGTGAACTTCCGATCTGGTTATTTCCCATGCCAATGAAAGAATTTGATGTAGTGGTGGGTATGGACTGGTTGGTAAATATCAGACTAGTATTGTTTGTAATCTAAAAATGATCAAAATTGTTCTACCAGACCAAGGAACAGTTATTATTTATGGAATCACCATACCAGTATTTTGTCAGTAATGAAAGCCCAGAAAAGTATTCGGAAGAAATGCCAAGAATGTTTGGCATACATAATTGATCTGAAGAAAGAAAAGGGAAAAGAAGAATCAATTCCGATTGTTAATGAATATCCAAAAGTCTTTCTAGAAGACTTATCTGGATTACCACCAGAGAGAGTCATTGAGTTCCGAATTGATTTAGTACCAGGGGTTGCACTAGTAGTAAAGGCGTCATACCGTTTAACTCCATCTGAATTGAAAGAACTGGTTGCATAGTTGAAAGATTTATCTGATAAGGGATTTATTAGGCCCAGCACTTCACCTTGGGGTGCTCCGGTCTTATTTGGGTCTATGCGAATGTGTATAGACTATCGTGAACTGAATAAGTTGACAATCAAAAACAAATATCCTTTACCAAGGATTGATGACTTGTTTGACCAATTGGTGGGAGCAAGTTATTTCTCCAAGATTGATTTAAGATCAGGGTATCATCAGCTCAAAGTCAGGAAAGAAGATGTTGCGACAACAACATTCTGAACAAGGTACGGGCATCACGAATTCTTAGTTATGCCATTTGGCTTAACTAATGCGCCCACAGCCTTTATGGATTTGATGAATAGCGTATGTAAGGAATATATTGATAAATTCATTATTGTATTTATCGATGATATTCTTATATACTCTAAGACTGAAGAAGATCATGCAAAACATCTTCGTCTAATATTAGAATTATTAAATAAAGAAATATTGTACCAAAAATTATCTAAATGTGAATTCTAGTTGAGAGAAGTTCAATTCCTGGGTCATGTTATTTCAGAAACAGGGATAAAAGTAGATCCAGTGAAAATAGAAGCAGTTGCAAGATGGGAAGCTCTAAAAAATCCTTCTGAAGTCCGAAGCTTTTTGGGATTGGCTGGTTATTACTGTAAGTTCATTCAGAACTTTTATAAGATAGTCGTGCCATTGACTAAATTGACTCGGAAGAACATTAAATTCCAGTGGGAAGGAGAATAGCAAGAAGCTTTTCAACTGTTAAAAGATCATCTTTGCAGCGCACTGGTATTGACCCTAACAGATGGATCTGAAGACTTTGTGGTTTACAGTGATGCCTCAAAATTAGGGTTAGGATGTGTTCTGATGCAAAGAGGAAAAGTGATTTCTTATGCGTCAAGACAATTGAAATATCATGAGAAGAAGTATCCAACCTATGACATGGAATTAGCTGTAGTGGTATTTGCTCTGAAAATTTGGAGACACTATCTTCTGGAAAAAAATAGGGCAAAACACGAAAATGTCCCTTGAGTTAACTGGGCTAACATATTTCGTTAGAAGGAAGGACTTAAAACATGTGTTTTTGCATAACACAGGGATGAACAGTGTAACAAATACACTTGAGGACCGTTATAGGGAAAACCAGAAAACCACAGGGACAAGGAATGTCATTTACTCTTTTAAATAAGAAAAATTAATTCAATAATAAAGAATAATTTTGTAATCCACTACAAAACAAATGATCTTAACCCACAAAAATCATCAAGGAACATCTTTATCGGTGATTAGTGACGGATTACCCAGAAAATACCAATGGTTTAGTAGAATCTTACGTTTTTCAAGAAAATATCAATGGATCATCCAGATTTAAATTACCCACCAACTTTTGTGACGGTTTTGTGATGAATCACCCTTTAGCTACAGATTTTCTAGAAAAAATTTATAAAGCAAAAGTCTTTCATTTTGTAGTGATTATCATTATTTATATTTTAATTTCAAAACTACATCATATGAATCAAACAAAAATTTCAAGTAAATAGAATTAAATCTTCAAATTTGTTAATCAAACCGAATTGAACTCAATTGACACGTTTAAATTTTCTTCAAGTCTTTTTTAAATACAAACCCAAAATATACTAGAATTTTGATCAACAATCAAACATCTTCATTAAACCGTGATTAATATTAAAAGTCGAAGAAATACATACATACATACATATATATAACCCATCACATTTGTACAACCCATGCAACCCAATCAATTGAGATATTTATGGAAATGATAAGAGTTCATTTATTATGATTTTAATATTTATGGAATATGACCATGGTTCATTAATTATGATAAATATTTTATATTAGAAATAATCAAAACTTTTATGAAATCACATATTCATCAAATTAAATGAACGGTTGAGATTGAGTTGCATTGGTTTTACAAATGTAAATGGTTGCATAATAACTCACCTCTCTCTCTCTCTCTCTATATATATATATATATATATATATATATATGTATAGGCCTAATCAAATGAGAACTAAATAGTTTGTGGTAACTGTGAGGTCCAATGTGAGTTAATCATTTAAATAATCAATGTTACATCCTAAAATAACATAAAGCGTAAATTGGTAATGTTTATAATCTTAAAACCCTATATGGTACTCCTTCAAAACAATAGAGGGTCCCCATATACTCTCATCGACTTCTTCTCCATCCACCCTCTCCGTCATAGCCAACATCCACCTCTTCCCTTATCTTCACCCTTTTCCTTTCTCACTTTTGAAGCATTCCTGTCCTACAGGGTTTAAATGGTTTCATGTGGTTTTTTGGCAACAATGGTGGAAGCGGTGGTGATAGTTGCCGTGAAGAGGCGGTGGTCGTCATGAAAGAGGCGTTGGTGGTTACAGAGGCGGTAGATATGAAGGAGCCGTAACCACCAGTTCGTTGGCTTCCTCTCTGGTTAGTAGATACAATGACCCCTTTGCCCAACAACGTCTGATCGATGGCTTCTTCCAATCGGGTAAAACAACCCAAATCGGTCTCGATTTCTGTTTTCTATACACCTAGATCTGCTTTGGTTTATAATTTCTACACAGATCGGGTTTAGATCGGAGTAGTAAGCAAGATCTCATCGGAGATGTAGCACGGATGTTGGCGGAGATGTAAACCAAATCTCGTCGGAGATGTAAGTCCAAAGATGTCCCACTCCTTTTTAATCTTTATATTTCCACTGTGTACAAATATTTCTATTTTTCTTGCGTCATGGTAAATGTAACCCAAAAATGGGTGCAAAATGATTACAGGTATGTAGAACCAATAGAGATCACATGGAAAATGAATTTCCAAGTTTTACCATCAATTTTATGTTTTTTGTATATATGTCTAACACATAGCAATCTATCTTTCTTGACAGTCTTCTCATCATACAAATTTATTATAGTTACTTGTCTATATTGAAATATTGATGCGATCCTTTTTTGTGGAAAGTTGGTATCATAGTGGTACCCCAATTAGTAATACCTTGGGTATCACAGTGCATCTTGTATGTATTTTGGGTATCACAACGTGGATCATCTGTATGTATCTCTTAAATTTAGATTATGGATTTGATTTTGTTTTTAAGGTTTGAGTTGCCATCATAGTTGGTATCACAATGGTATCACAGTATATCACAATGGGTATCACATTGTGTATCTTTGTGATTACTTGGTACCTATCGGAATAATGTTCACTGGAGGCCGGAGATTGGAGAGAGGATAGAGGAGGTTTTAAAAATACCTAAAATGCCCTTTAATTATAATTTTAACTCAAACTACCATAATTACTAATTTTCTGATTTATTCGTTGATTTGTGGTTGAGATTGGATCTCACATTTACCACAAACTAATCAGTTCTTCCTTGAAAGAGCCCTTATATATATATATATATATATATATATATATATATATACACACACGTGCACAACTGTATACATATTACTCAAACAAAACACAATATTAAAAAATAAAAATATTTACATAATATTAGAACAAATATTTTGAATAAATGTAGATTTTTCAAATAAGATAAGATATTAAAAAAAATCATATATATATTAATAAATAACTCTAAATTAAAGTACAGTAAGTAATGAAATAAGTTTATGACATATAAAATCAAATTCTAAATTTTTTCTTAAAAACATCATTCAGAAAAATAGTTTATATATCCCAAAATAATATGTCATTTGTTATATAGAAAAGAAAATGTATGTAAAAAGTCTTATAGAAAAAACAAAATCGAAACAGTTAATTGAGAGAATGATTTTATGATTCTCATTAGTCATAAGACTTTTAAATAGGGATGAGTTGCAAATAGATGATCATGATATATATATCAATCATAATCTATCTTTAATATCTTTATCTCTATCTTTTACGTCGTATCCATTTGATAATGATACACTTATCTTTCAACATTCACATTTTGCTGAGTCAAAGGAATGATGATGCAGAATTGTTGTCTCGTTAAAACCTTATTCCAAAATAAAAACTGGAGGGAAAAAATAAAAAAACAGGATGAAGGAAAGTACAATGCACCAGTTTTTTTTGCAATATAGACTTTTCCTTAGTCTAATATTCCCTCTGAATTTGTACATTAGTCATGAGAGTTAAGAAAACAAGATGATATATAAGCTATTGTCTCAATAAAATCTTGTACCAAAGGAAAAAATACAATGGGAAAAATAAAATATTGGGGTGAAGGAAAGAGCACAACATATACCAATATTATATGCATAGTAGACTCCCCTTTCTGTATACTACTCCTATTTATTTGTGCATTTATCAAAGGAGTTTGAAAAGTCTCTACATTCCAATACCTTGTACATGTTTCTCAAATATGATATTATGTAATGATTTGGTAAACAAATATGTCATATTCTTCTTGCATCTCACTTGATTCACTTGAATCTAGAGGAAAGTTTGTTATTGTTGATTGTATAAAAATTAAGCGAAATATGCTTGGTGTTATCACCCTTGATGTATCTTACTTTCATTTCTTTGATACATGATGCAATGTTTCCATATATGTAGGTAGGATAGTGGTTGAACTCAGAAACTAGTCATCTAATGTGTGTAATGATGGTCATTAACCATGTACACTCTTCAACAGCCTTATTTATATGATATCCTTGGAATAGTTCAAGGAGGTAGCTACAAGGGCTTGCTGGCATCACCTCCCCTGGAGTATGAGACAAAGTGGAAACATTCTATGACACTTCCTATCATTCCCCTAGAAAATCCTTTTTCCTCTCTCCACCTAACGATAACGATAGGAATATTCTTTCATCAAAGTAACAATCCACAAATCTAGCTGTAAACTCAAAGGTTCTAATAAGCTGATAATTTTCGGGGATCCATATCCAACATATACTTGATCATCTTTGAGGACTCATTTTGGTGCACTATAAGGGCGCAATTGGCACATATATTGTTGGGTCGCCGATGATTTAATGATGACTATTTGTTTTAACATCTTTAATTTTAGGACTTGTATTTTGAAATCTTTGGGATTCTTAAATCTTGGAATATATCTAATCAATTCGGTAACTCGAAGAGAATCCGATAACAAAGGATGTGGATCTACAGTACGGATCAGGATGCATCTTCCAATATTCAGCACCAAACATGTATCCTACCGATTTTGGTGATATGCCGATAGTCATCATGATTATTGGTAGGTCAACTTAAAGATACTCTTGCAGCAACTATTCTGACAAAATCTCACCAACCTTGTCCTTGAAAAAGACATTCTCTGAAACACTTGAAAGGTTTTTTTCTTCATTTGAGCTTGATATGACATCTAAAGAAATGACAAGAAAACTGTTTCAAATACAAGTCTTTTTCATATGTACGATGAAAAGGATATTCCCAGAGGTTCCAAAGTCAACTTTGTCATCTTATTCCCAAGTGACAAATGTCCCCATGCATTTAATGCACATGGTGTTATAAAAGGTAGAGTAGTTACTCCATGCAAGGTTACGCTTTTAAAAAGACTTCCTACATGAACAAAGCAAAAATCAGTAGCTTCCATTAGCATAGCTTTTTCTCTATGTTTAAAGTTGTGGTCTTGTTTTCTAAGTGTAAGATTATTAGAACAGATCTTTAATCTTTATGTTCCGCAACAATCTTGTTTTCTTTGTGTAATTCTTGATTTCCAAAACCAATAAAAATTGAAATTAAGTGAAAGATTTGTGTAATTTTATTTAACCCCCTTCCTACAATTTTATTTGTGTGTTTGCCATTCTCTTTGGGACTAACAAGTAGTATTAGAGTAGGTCAGTTTAATTCAATAAACTTGATCTATAATGGCATCCTCCTCTTCTGCTAATCTCGGATCATATCTTCAAAATCCCTTTATTGGCTCATACGACAATGGCTCCATAGCTAAACCACCAAAGTTAAATCCTAGCAAATTTGCTCTATGGAAAATTCGCATGATGTTTTTCTTGGAAGGTGTGGACAAGAAATATCCCACCATCCAAAATGAAGGACCTATCAATCCTAGAATCTAGATTCACTACAAGAACGAAAACAATAATGAAAAAGATGGATCTAGTGAGTCTTCGGATGAGGAGAAATCTGAAGCTATTGATAGAGATCCTTAGTGAAAAGTCCCAAAAAATGTACTAAAGACGACAAATATCTTGTATCTCTTGACACTAAAGTCGAATCTGTCATTGTTGTCTCTCTTCCTGATGAAGTCTTTCACTCTCTAGTTAACTTGTCCACTGCTAAAGAAATGTGGACAATTCTGGTGTCTTGTACGAAGGAACAGTTGAAGTTAAAAGAGCAAAAAGATTGCTCTGGTTAGAAAGTACAAGCTCTTCTCTAATTAAAAGGGAAAATCTATTTCCATCTACTATAATCGTTTCAACAACCTTCTTAATGATCGGTGTATATGACAATAAGGAACTTTTATGCAAATCTATGGACATACTCCCAAAATTTTGAAAAACATATGTAGATGCATCAAAACTACTAAAGACCTTGATCATGAGCAGACAAAAATCCAACGAAAGTCTATCATAAAAGACATTAAGAGTTCAGGTATAACTCTTGTTGGGAACTCCTATAAAAGGTCTATGTGTCTCCCTAAAATCACCTATCCATCCTCTGAATCGGAACAAGAAACCAAGGAAGAACTTGAAGGACAAGGTCGTTCCACTGCCCTTATCTCAACTACCAACTCCTCCTCAAAAAAGCACCCAAAGATACACCCCTTTTCTACTCTCTCTAAACTCAAAAGGTTGAAGCCTTTGATTCCTTGACCAATGACTTTTATAAAATCAAGGACTCAGAGAAGAAAGTTGACTTACAAATTAATTCACTTTTCTGAACAACTTCATAAATGCCTTTCTCAACTGAAAGACTTTGACAAGATCAAAAAGCTGAACTTGAGGATCTAAAAATCATAAATCATATTCTTTTAAAGGAAATTTTCAATAACCTTCATCGACTAAAAAAGGAACAAGAAGTTCTAAGTAAATGGACAAATTCTTCCAACAATCTTGACAAAATCCTTCAGTACAAAATGTCTTGTAATAACAAGATCGTTCTTAGTTTTGGCAAAACGGATTTAGATCTTCCTTTTAACCAAAATATTTCTTCCTCCAAAATTCTATCTTCCTTTTCCTCTGAATCCTCTAAACCTGAGACTGAGGACTCTTTCTCTCAATCAAATCATCTACTCTGAGCCATTAAAGTTCGGTATGTTTATCAAAGCCAAGGAACCTACAATTTCAAATCTTGCTAAAGATCAGGATTCTAATGAAGTTGTCAAACCTATTCGTGCCCTTCTAAATTCCTTGAGTCTTGAAGACACAAACACTGCGTGCCCCAAACCCTCTAAAATACTTAAGAAAGATTCACAGACTTATGTTTGGAGATTATCTGCAGCCAAAAAAGGCAAATTACCAGCCTCTCCTGATTTTCCCTTTAAAAGGAAAAGGCCTCCAAAAATAAACCCAAACCCTTTGAGTCTGTCATTCATTTTATCCCCCGATTAGTAAACATCAACAAGAACAAAACCAAGGGAATTTCTCCTTTGTTTTTCCCAATCCTGAAAAGGAATCCTTCGACCTAATCCCATCTATGTGCCTATGACTACTCAAGGCTCTCACAAGGGCAAGATGAGAGTCTTTATATTGATCAATCTTCAATAAGCTTCAAACATCCATGGCATAATCAGATTTAAGCTCAAGAACATGAGAAGAGAGTTTGAGAGAAAAAGTCAATCTTCAATGTTTTGGTCAAACCTCTATTATGTAAACTGATATTACAATAAGCTTCTTACAAGAATTACACAAGACAAACCCTTTATATAGGGTCAAACTTAAAAGCCTAGAAAGTCAAAGTCAAACTACTAGAAAAGTCAAACACGACGACTTATACAATTATAGACAAAATTAACTTTCAAGATGAATACAATTAATACTGAATTTCAGACCTAACACAAGAACAAAAGCAAGTGTCCTAGCCCAAAACCAATTTTCATTTATCGAGAATGCTTTAACTATGGTGACTGGTGTTGAAGGATATTTACCCTCAAAAGGTTATAATGACAAGTAAATCATGCAAGTATACACGGTTTACAAGTATCGTCGAAATCAAGTAATAATCGTAAGTAATACCAAATATCGTTCCTCAGAGATTTAAATTGCAAAGAGAGTCGTAAGAGTTAACTTTAAAGTGAGATTTCATAAAACGGTTTTTGGAAGCAATAAATCTTCAGAGAGAGAATATATATGCGTAAGTTGGTAATCAAATATTAAAATGCAACAATAATTAAAAGATAGTATGGATGCAAGATCAAATTGGATTTCATCAACGAAGTGAAATAAATTTTGCTCTACAAATAGCTCTTTACAACACTATTGGATTGAATGGCCTTTCAAGGAAATGCAGATTAGACCATATGTTAGAAATGCACTTGGTGATGCATCAATTTCAAACTAGTACAGATCTTGCCTTTCTTTCCATATAGTTTTGCAACTCATAAGATTAGGATGACTCTTTATATCCTCTATAACACAACTAGTAAAAATATTTGTGTTGTCTTAATTTTAAGTCCAACTCATCTGAATAAAATAACATGTGTCAATTTGTCAAAGATTACGAGATGAAATATTGATACCATTTGTCAATTGTGAAATAATTTGCTATTAACGAGCAAACATCAACTAACACTTGGCGTAATTTCACAACCTTCACTTACACCCATACTAAGATATTTAGCCTAGCATGACAGAATGTAAGTGCTTAAAAGTAAATGACATAAACGGAAATGACTGAATGTAAATGACATAAAAGTAAACCTTGCATGAACAACAAAGAAAGCTGTAAAGGTTGATCTAGCAACAGACAGTAACAAAAAACACTGAAAATTACTTGCAAATTAAAGAGTAACAAGGAACCAAAGCTTAGATCAAGCTTTGTACCTGATGACAATTGTTCCCAATGGTTACAAATTAACACACCACACTTTTTTGTTCAAAGGATTACCCTCACTGTTTATACTAGGAGGAGGGAATCAAAAGTACAAAAAGTGTTATTACCCATTGGTTAATAACCAAGGGTCAAAAGAAAGATACTTAAGCCATCTTGCAGGGGCATCATCTATCTAAGTCATCTTCGAGGAGTACTAAGAGATGCTTCTTCAAAAACCTTGACTTTTCATATTATTCACGAGATTGAGCCTTGGGGTGCCAATATTAGTGTCTAGTGCTGCAACAACTTGTACACGTGCTACAGCAATGCTTATGTTCACATTTACTCACTAAATATATAAGACATTACCATTCATGCATCCTAGCTCCACTAAATGTAAAACCATAGGATAAGACTAAAAGACTTAATATAGGATTAGGACAAGTATAAACCAAATGAAATAAAAACAAAAATGGGTGCTTAGATGTACGCTTTTGCACACTTATCACACCCGCACACTTAAGTTGTTGCTTGTTCCCAAGCAACTAAAATCACAACTTAAAATGACTCAATACTATAAATTTGAAAGAAAATTTGAAGGGTAAAAATTAAAAATATAACACATATTGAGATTGAAGCAAAACAACACCATAGCCATGCATAATTTTGTGTATATGTCAATCCTTCCACTTATTTCTATAGGATAAAAGTCACACTTCATATTGTTAGACATCTATCAATTGCTAAAAAATTCAGAATCATTAGGACTTTCATTGGTTTTTCTTCTTTTGAGGCTTAATGCATTCTTTCTTCAATTTATTCAAGCTATTCTGTAAAGCACAAACGGTGTATATGCTATGCATATTTGATCTTTTCTGATTTAACTTGAACATTTTGTACTTTAAGCAAAAAAAATTAGCTTTGAGCTTTTAGCAACTGTCCTTTGGACTTTTGTTGCATACCAGTACATATAGTGCATACACTCCCTCCCCCACACTTGAATTTATCAATGTCCTCATTGAGGTTTCTTTTAAGGATAGGGTCATGGGTTCAAAATGAAAGTGTATGGGTTAGTGTATAGGAAAGAATGGCCTAAATCATATTCCAAAAACAATAAGTTGGGATGTTTGTTTGCTTCCCAAGTGGGTGTACTTGGTTCTAGCCTTAAATATTGGAATAGACAGTGCCCCTGACCATTACTGTATAGATTTTAGATGTTGCAACCTCGACATAAAATTCCCTCACAAGGGAGTGGTTAAATCCAGTTAGAACAGCACAGAAAATCTATCATCCAAGCCTGGTAATGGCCTCTTGGATGAATGGGAACTCCCTCAAACTCTCAGGGCTAAAGCCCTTGTCAGCTAATGCTTCTTTGGAAGCCATATTTTCAAAGTGTTCATAGGTTTCCCTACAGCTGAAAGTACCAAAGGAGATGTTCATTCTCCCGGAATTGCTTTGAGTGGGTTGTGGTGATTATACCTTTCTCTTTTTGGCAACCTTCCTTCTAAGTGTCTGAATCAGTTCAGCCACTGTTTCTTCACTTTCCTTCTCAGAATCTGTAGCCATCTCCACACCATCAATATCAATATCAACATCCTCATCTTGTGAATCTTCACCCACACTTTCCTCTTTAGAATCAATATAGTTTACTATTCTTTTCCCCTTTCTTCCTTTAGAATCAATATCCCTGATGGATTGGGTCATTGTGTTTATAGTTTCTTCTTCCCTTTCCAGACGTTGTGATTGTCCAGCCAACATTGGTTCAGGGTTGACTTGTTTAGCTTCTTTAGTCCTCAAAACATATTTGGACATGGTTTTGGCTTGAGCTGAGGTTGTTTGTTGATTGCCTTCCATTGTAGAAGCAGTAGTGGATTCTCTTAGAATGAAAGAAGTGGCTTGGAATGCCTCATCAAGAATGTATGATGATGGAGGATTGGGTTTGTCAATAGCAGTGGGTAGATGTTCTTGGGTATGAGCAAAATGCTCATCTTCTTGGGGACTTAGGGGTAGTAGGAAACGTCCACCAAGTAATAAGACTTGGCTTTCCTTATTAGTGGGTGATGTAGGTTCTTTGTTAATGTCGATATTGAGGTTTTTGTGGCTGGATAATAGAAAAAAAATGGGATGATGCTTTGGAGGTTGAATGTTGGGTAGTACCTTGATCATCAACCCCTGTTTTGAGCTTTATCTATGGAGACTTTTTGGTCGATTATGACCTCACCATTGGCTTCGACAATGGCGTTTTGGCAACAGCAGATGGAGCGACTTCCATGGCTTCTGCTTCAGGTGCTTTCTTCCTCAAACTTCTTGTTGGTTGATCCATAATGGCCTTTCCTTCGACCTTCCTTGCTTTCGTTTTTGCTCTCCCCTTATTTGAATTTTTGCCTTGAATACTCTCCACTACACAGTAAACTAACAGACCGTTTGAAAAAATATTAGTAAAAGGTATGGTTCAGATTCAAATGGGTATTGTGGGCAACAAAATCGTGGGTTATCTAGTTGGGAGGGAACCGAATAAATGGGGGTTGAGGGGTTATGGTTTAAAACCAACTAGGGGGTTACCACTAGTACAAAAGTAGAGGGTTGAAGGTAATCATGTTATTAGCATGGGAAAATGTTGAATATCTGATTCTTACTGCCAAAAAAAATGCTTTTCACAAAGAAACTTTGCAGACTCTTGAGGTACTTTTGGCTGACAAGACTTGTGGGCCAGGTGCAGGTTGTTGTAGCACTGCAAGAAATTGCAATAGCAACTATACCTTTTTCAAAAAAATCTTGTTATTCAGAAAAACATTGAACTATCCAAACATTCTAAAATAAAATACTTATATTTACATATGTACATTGTTTAAAGGCTATGATAGCCTTTATCATCAAACTCTAGGAATGAGTGAGGTGTACCACAGATGTGGTACCTATGATTTCAGTAGCATAATTATAGGATTTTACTCTTTCACCATTTACTTTAAAAATGGATCCATTGTTGGGGTCAATGAGTTCCACTACTCCATAATGATGGACTTTGTGAACTTCAAATGGCCCTGTCCACTTGGATCTTACTTTTCCTGGAAAAAGTTTCAATCTTGAGTTAAAGAGTAACACATTTTGACCTGCTACAAACTCTCTTTGAGAGATCCTCTTATCATGCTATTTTTTTGTTTTGTCTTTGTAAAGCTTGGCATTCTCATATGCTTGATCTCTCAACTCCTCAAGCTCATTGATTTGGGGCCTTCTCCTTTCACCTGCAGCATTTACACACAAATTTAGCTCTTTCAAAGCCCAAAAAGCTTTGTGCTTAAGTTATAGTGGTAAGTAGCAAGCTTTTCCAAAGACTAGCTTGTAGAGAGACATTCCAATGGGGGTCTTATAGGCAGTCTTATAGGCCCAAAGAGCATTATCAAGTTTGAAGGACCAATCATTTCTTGTTGGTTTTACCACTTTCTCTGAGATACCGTTGATCTCCCTGTTTGAAAGTTCAGCTAAGCCATTTGTTTGAGGGTGATAGGTAGTAGATACCCTATGACTTATGTTACACTTTTCAAGAACTCCTTTCATCATGTAGTTTACAAAATGGGTATCCTCATCACTAATCATAGCTCTGGGAGTACCAAATCTTCTAAAAATATGCTTATGCAAAAATTTAACTACTGTCTTTGCATCATTTGTATGACATTTGCAGGTTCTACCCATTTGGATACATAATCTACAGCTACCAAAATGTATTGATAGTTTCTAGACATGGGAAATGGTCCTATACCCCATACATCAAAGAGTTCCACTTCAAGAATTCCATTTAAGGGCATTTCATGTCTTTGGGAGATCGATCCAACCCTTTGACATTCATAGCACCTTTTGACAAAGCTATTAGAATCTTGAAATAGGGTAAGCCAGAAAAATCTAGATTGTATGACTTTAGCTGCAGTTCTTTGGCCACCATATGCAGCAGAATGACAATGATGCAGCACTGCAGGCACATCCTCATGAGGTATACACCTTCTAAGGATCTAGTCAGCACCTAACTTAAACATAAATGGGTCATCCCATGGAACTCTTTGCGTCATAAAGTAACTTCTTTCTTTGGTTCTTGTTTAGCTCAGGCGATATGATCCTAACAGCCAAGAAATTTGCAATGTTTATAAACCATGGGGCTGTAGAATGATTCAGCATTAAGAGTTGTTCCTTTGGGAATTTTTCATTGATCTCACCAGAACTTGATTCTCCTTTCTATAATCTTGATAAGTGAGCAGCAACTTGGTTATTTATTCCTTTCCTATCAACTATTTCAATGTCAAACTCTTGTCGCAAAAGCACCCACCTTATTAACTTTGGATTGGCATCCTCTTTAAAAATCAAATACTTAATGGCAGCATGGTTTGTATGAACAATGACCTTAGTCCCCATTAAGTAGGATAAAAAAATTTCAAATGCAAACACCACAATCAAAAGTTCTTTTTTTAGTGGTTGTGTAATTTATTCGAGCATCATTTAGAGTTTTATTGGAATAGTAGATAGGATGTAAAACCTTTTCTTTGATTTGGCCTAAAATTGCACCAGCTGCCCAATCATTTGCATCACACATTAATTCAAAAGGTTTTGTCCAATCTAATGTGATAATAATGGGGGCAAAAACCAAAGCCTTCTTCGAAGTCTCAAAAGCTGATTTACACTCTTTATTGAAATCAAAAGGTTGGTCATGTTGTACTAGCATACAGAGTGGTTTGGAAATTTTTGAAAAGTCTTTTATGAACCTTCTGTAGAAACCAGCATCACCCGAGAAACTTCTTATTCCTTTTATATTTGTAGGCTCAGGTAGACTCTCTATGACCTCTAACTTGGCTTTGTCTACTTCTATTTCTCTTCCTGAGATTACATGTACTACCACAATACCTTCCTTAACCATGAAGTGACATTTCTCCCAATTTAGAACCAAATCATTCTCCTCACATCTCTTAAGACCTTGTTCTATATTCTTCAAAAACTTCTCATAAGAAGATCTATAGATAGAGAAATCATCCATGAGTATTTTCATAGAGGTTTCCAACATATCAGAAAAAATGGACATCATGCATCTTTAGAATATGACAGAAGCATTGCATAGTCCAAATGATATTCTTCTAAAAGCAAATGTACCATAGGGGAAAGTGAAAGTGGTTTTCTCTTGATCCTCAGGTGCAATAGCAATCTGATTATATCATGAATAACCATCTTAAAAACAATAGTGTTCTTTCTCAGCTAATCTATCCAACATTTGATTTATGATAGGCAAGGGGAAATGCTCTTTATGGGTTGCTTTGTTGAGCTTCCTATGATTCGTGCATATTCTCCATCCTAACACTATCATAGTTGGGATTAGCTCATTTTTCTCATTTTCTATTACATTCACTCCTCCTTTCTTAGGTACACATTGGAGAAGACTTACCCAAGAGCTACTAGCTATCGGATAAATAATGCCAGCATCAAGCCATTTCAAAATCTCCTTCTTAACTACTTCTTTCATCACAGGATTCAATCTTTTTTTAGGTTCAACAGAGGTAAAGTACTTGTCTTCCAAAATGATTTTGTGTTGACAAATAAATGGATTTATACCCTTCAAATCAGAGATGGTCCAACCTATGGCTTTGGTATGGGATTGAAGCATTTTTACTAATTGTTCTTGCTCTTTTTCTTCTAATGATGATGAAATGATCACAGGTAGCTTGTTATCTTCTCCCAAAAATGCATACTTAAGATGGGCAGGTAATTGCCTCAATTCTAAGTCTGTTGGGGACTCTGTGGATGGCAATGGATTTTGTTTGGACTCATCTTCTAACAGCTCATATGTTGCAGCTTACTGTAACATCTCATTACTATCCTCTAAATCACTGTCCTCCTCACCACTATCTTCAAATGATTTAGTCTTTTCACCTAGAATTTCCTCTAAATCTTTTTCATGACACCATGACTCTATAGCACCAACCACAGAATAGTCCTCCTTTTCCTCAAGATATTTCATAGAGTTAAAAACATTAAAGATGACATTTTGGTCCTACACTCTCATGGTTAACTCTCCTTTTTGGACATCAATGAGGGTTCTACCAGTGGCTATAAAAGGTCTTCCTAACAGAATAGGGGTGTCTTTATCTGCCTCAAAGTCAAGGATTATAAAATCAGCAAGGAAAATGAACTTGTCCACTTGTACCAATACATCCTCTATCTTTCCTTGGGGAAATGCTATGGATTTATCAGCCAACTATAAGGTAAAAATGATTGGCCTAGCCTCTTCTATCCCTAAGGTATTAAACACAGATAAGGGAATAAGATAAATGCTAGCTCCTAAATTACACATGGCTTTTCCAACGTGCTTCCCACCTATTGAACAGGGAATTGTGAAACTTCCAGGGTCTTTAAGCTTGGGGGAAGTTTGTTTGACAAAAGGGTACTACAACCTTCAATAAGGGCCATAATCACATATTCAGTCAATTTCTTTTTCTTACTTAAGATATCTTTCAGAAATTTGGCATAACTGGGCATAATCTCAATTTCCTTCACCAATGGGATATTGATGTGCAATTGTTTGAATACATCCAATTTTAAACTGAACTTCCTCCTTCTGGTTTCATAACTTCTATGGGTAAGGAACATAAGGTGGAACTGGGCTAATCACTGGTTTTTTAGAATTTTGGACAGTAGGCACAACAAGCCTAATAGGGGTATTATCTGTTGGTTTAGATGGTGGTGTCTCAACATGATCTTTGGGTGGTGGACCTTTAACAACACTATCAGGACTTGGATTTGTGGTTGTTGGTTCTATTTCACTACGAAAAAGAAATGGGAAATCAGATCTACTTTCATGGGTGCAGATCCTTGGTTTTCTATAGGTTCAGGAACAACAGGAGGGTTTGTTGTAACGACAGGTGGTATTGCTGCAGCAATTGGTTATGTTTCTACAGTGTTTTTTTGTGGAATTTCTACTAGATCTTTTCCACTCCTTAAGATCACAACTTTCACATACTTTTTGGTCAGTATCTTAGGGATCTCAGTATCACTAGGTGAAATTCCAACAGGCTTGTTCCTCAACTCTAGTGCTATTTGACCAATCTATGTTTCCAAAGTCCTAATGTTAGCATTTTGGTGATTCATTGTTGAGTTGGTCTGATTTATAAAACCTTTTAACAATGCTTCCAAAGAATTGAATGAATCACTTTGCTGTTTTGACTTGCTTTGAAAATTAGACTGATGCTAAAAATGAGTAGGTTGATTTTGAGAAACATTTGTCTTTGCTCTTTTACAACTGGTTGGTTCTAACATGGACTGTTCCAAGAGAAATTAGGATGGTTCTTCCATCTGGAGTTATAGGTGTTTGAAAATTGGGCAAGTCTGTTGTGTACAAAGTTCACAGATTCAGAGTTAAGGTTGCATTGGTAAAAAGTATGACCTTCACCACAATACACAAGTGGACAGGCAAGGATTCAGATACAGCTGCAGTGGCAACAGTAGTAGCAGCAGGGACAACTAAGTTTTTCAACAAGCTAGTCATGGCTGTTAGTAAGAGCAATATAAGAATCTATTTCATGAATGTTTGTTATCTTTCTGGGTACTATTGCTCTAGGATCTGCCAAGTGACCATTGTTATTAGAAATTTTCTCCAAAATATAAAAACCATCATTATAGGTACTGGAAGTAAAGGCTCCTCATACAGTAGCATCTAATATTTGTTTAGCAGTGGTATTAAGACCATTGTAAAATGTTTTCAGCTGAATGAAGTAGGGTATGCCATGATGTGGGCACTTCCTTAGTAATTTTTTGTACCTCTCTTAAGCATCAGGAACTGCTTCATCATCCATTTGTCTAAAGAGACAAATTTCAAATATGAACTTGGCACTCCTAGTTGCGGGAAAATACGTTTTTAAAAACTTCTCAGTCATCTCATTCCATGTGGTTACCGACTCTGGTTGCAAAGAGTTGTACCACATTTTGGATCTGTCTCTTAAGAAAAAAGGAAATAACTTCAGCCTTAAGGCTTCATTAGAAATTCCATTAAGATGGAAAGAGTCGGTGACTTCCATAAAAGATCTAAGATGCAAATGAAGATCCTCATATGGTAATCTTGCATATTGATCATTTGTTTGTATCATGTGAAACATGATGGGCTTAAATACAAAGTGGTCACATCAATAGTGGGCCTACGTATTTCAGGATGTAATTGATTTAACATTGGAATAGTATAGTCCATGAAGCCTCCAGTCCTTGAATTTGCAAGCCTAATAACCTCCTCCTCGGGATTGGATATTGGATCATGTTTTACTTGAGCCATTTTAGGAGTAGCTAGAATAGGTAACAAATTTCTTTGTACCCTTATTCTCCTTCTAAAGGTTCTTTAAATGTTCGGATCTAACTCAAAAATTGTCCTGTGAGGTATCCTTGGCATAAACCACTAAAAATGAACACTTGATGGTAGAAAAATCAAAATTTTAAAGTAACTTAAGAAAACTCTTTTTAGCTAAAATCCCCGGCAGCGGCGCCAAAAACTTGGTGTGGATGGATCTCTACTCTCAAAAGGTTACAATGACAAGTAAATCATGCAAGTATACATGGCTTACAAGTATCGTCCAAATCAAGTAATAATAGTAAGTAATACCAAATATCGGTCCTTAGAGATTTAAATTGCAAAGAGAGTCACAAAAGTCAACTTTAAAGTGAGATTTTAGAAAAGGGTTTTTGGAAGCAATAAAACTTCAGAGAGAAAATATCTTTGTGAAAATTGGTAACCAAATATTAAAATGCAAGAAAAATTAAAAGATAGTATGGATGCAAGATCAGGTTGGATTTCAGCAACGAAGTGAAATGAATATTGCTCTACAAATAACTCTTTACAAAACTACTGGATTGAACGACCTTCAAGAAAGTGCAAATTAGACCATATGTTGGAAGTGTACTTGGTGATGCATCAATCCCGAACTAGTACAGATCTTGCCTTTCTTTCCATATAGTTTTGCAACCCAGAACATTATAACGACTCTTTATAGCCTCTATAACACAACTAGTAAAAATATTTGTGTTGTCTTAATTTTAAGTCCAACTCATCTGAATAAAATAAATGTGTCAATATGTCAAAGATTACCAGATGAAATATTGATACCATTTGTGAATAGTGAAATAATTTGCTATTAACGAGCAAACATCAACTACCACTTGGCGTAATCTCGTAACCTTCACTTATACCCATACTAAGGTATTTAGCCTAGCATGACTGAATGTAAGTGCTTAAAAGTAATTGACATAAACAAAAATGACTGAATGTAAATGACGTAAAACTAAATCTTGCATGAAAAGTAAAGAAAGTTGGAAAGGTTGGTGTAGCAACAGACAGTAACGAAGATCACTGAAAATTACTTGCAAATGAAAGAGTTACAAGGAACCAAAGCTTAGATCAAGCTTTGTTCCTGATGACAATTGTTCCCAATGGTTACAAATTAACACACCACACTTTTTATTCAAAGAATTACCCTCACTATTTATACTAGGAGGAGGGAATCAAAAGTACAAAAAATGCTATTACCCATTGGTTAATAACCAAAAGTCAAAAGAAATATGCTTAAGTACAAGATGCTTAAGGCATCTTGCAGGGGCATCATCTATATAAGTCAACTTCCAGGAGTACTAAGAGATGCTTCTTCAAAAACCTTGACTTTTCACATTATTCACGAGATTAAGCCTTGGGGTGCCAATATCAGAATCCACTGCTGCAGCAACTTGTACACCTACTACAGCAATGCTTATGTTAACATATTACTCACCAAATATATAAGACATTACCATTCCTGCATCCTAGCTCCACTAAATGTAAAATCATAAGATAAGACTAAAAGACTCAATATAGGATTAGGAAAGGTATAAAATGAAGTGAAATAAAGACACAATTGGGTGCTAAGGTGTATGCTTTTGCATACTTATCAGTGACACTTTTCATCTCGCCTAAGATTGTCCGAAAGAACTTATAGTTTGAAAGGATGGAAAGGATTCCTCCTCTTCTTCTAACCCCAAAGGACCCATTTCTAAATGGTTACCAAGGAACTGATTTCTCTGTGGTTGTTCAAGACACATGACATGCAATAAATCTCTGATTATAGACTATGTGCCTAAAAAGGGTCCATCTATAACTTTTGGAGATAACACCATAGGACTGACTCAAGGTTATGGAACCCTTACCACCTTTTTTTCTTTCATTTATACCGTGAATAAAATATTTCTTTTAGCAATATCAATAGATATTTCAGTGGCATATTTCTATGCGGGTCTTATCCTTGAGAGGTATCGGGAAGGAATTGGAATGGAATAATATCGATTCTTCCAAATGTCCTTGACGCCAAAAAAAAGATCAACATTGCCTATGTGGAAGGACTAATACATAATCTTCTAAACATTAGTCAACTGTGTGTTTCAGGATACATAGTCACTTTTAATCTTTGTGTCTACCTTTTTATGATCAAAACAACAACATTGTCCTATCCGATGTTTGAAGGGATAATGTTTATGTCATCACTATGAGTCAAAGCTTCATAGGCACAAACATATGTTTCCTATCTAAAGAATCAGCCAAGAAGAACTGGCTCTGGCACAAATATCTCTCATCTAAACTTTAAAACCTTAAACAAGCTTTCAAACAAGGATCTCATCATAGGCATGCTGAAAATATCATTTATTAAAGAAAAATTATGTGCCACTTGTGAAAAAAGAAAATTGGCCAAGTCCTCATTCAAGTCTAAACATTGCTTCTCAATTACTCTTCCTCTTCAGTGCCGCATATGGATCTATATGGATCAGTCAGCACTCCAGATCTTGGTTGAAAAAGGTATATCTTAATGACTGCAAATGAATTTTATTGATACTCATGGGTTTCCTGTCTTACGTACAAGAGTGCTACTACTAAAGAAATCATCAAGTTCATCAAGAAATCGGAGTTTATGAACGGTCAATTTTTTAAGGTCGATACGAAGTGACAAGGGTATTGAGTTCATAAATAGTACATTGGAGAACTTATTCAATAAGAAGGGAATCTGTCAAAACTTTTCCATCGTCTAAACTTCTCAAAAAAAATAGAGTAGTTGAAAGAAAGAATCGAACTCTGTGTGAAGTTGCCCGATCCATGCTTATTGAATCTAATCTACCGACATACTTCTGGGCCAAAGCTATCAACACTACTTGCTTTACCCAAAATTGATCGGTCATTGTAAAGAAACATAACAAGACCACTTATAAAGTTTTCTACAGCCAAAAACCAAATGTTTGCTTCCTATATGTGTTCAGATGTATTTGTTACATCCTGAATGATCAGGAAAATCTTGAAATGTTCGATCCAAAAGCCGATGATGGAATCTAATATGTTGGAAACCTCTATGAAAATATTCATGGATGATATCTCTATCTATATATCTTCGTACGAGAAGTGTTTGAAGAATTTAGAACAAGGTCTTAAGAGATGTGAGGAGAATGATTTGGTTCTAAATTGGGAGAAATGTCACTTCCTGGTTAAGGAAGGTATTGTGGTAGTACATGTAATCTCAGGAAGAGGAATAGAAGTAGACAAAACCAAGTTAGAGGTCATAGAGAGTCTACCTGAGCCCACAAATATAAAAGGAATAAGAAGTTTCTTGGGTCATGTTGGTTTCTACAGAAGGTTCATAAAAGACTTTTCAAAAATTTCTAAACCTCTCTGTATGCTACTACAACATGACCAACCTTTTGATTTCAATAAAGAGTGTAAATCAGCTTTTGAGACTTTAAAGAAGGCTTTGATTTCTGCCCCTATTATTATCACACCAGATTGGACAAAACCTTTTGAATTAATGTGTGATGCAAATGATTGGCAGCTGGTGCAGTTTTAGGCCAAATCAAAGAAAAGGTTTTACATCCTATCTACTATTCCTATAAAAATCTAAATGATGCTCAAATAAACTACACAACCACTGAAAAAGAACTTTTGACTGTGGTCTTTGCATTTGAAATATTTTTATCCTACTTAATGGGTACTAAGGTCATTGTTCATACAGACTATGCTGCCATTAAGTATTTGATTTCTAAAAAGGATGCCAAACCAAGGTTAATAAGGTGGGTGCTTTTGCGACAAGAGTTTGACATTGAAATAGTTGATAGGAAGTGGGCTACTCTCCTACCTCTGAAGTATATCAAGTGTTCAACCTTAGAATGAAGTGCATTGACGAATGAATTCATGTCAAATTTCATGATCTCTAATCTTCTTCTCTCTCCGGTGATGATAAAGAACTATAGCGGTGGATCGCTTCATGCATCAAAGAAGCACCTCGTGCCATCCCCGAAAATACATCTTCATCCTCTCAGTCTTCACAAGATCTTCTTTAGCCAAATGGTGATGTGTCGTTCAGGAATATTGACTTAAATGACCAACAAATAACCATTTTTCCAGACCAACCGTCTACCAATAATATCTTTCCCCATCAATTTGACCTTGAACCTTAACCTCTTCATTCTATTTCTATATCTGTCGACATTCCTTCCTCTTCTAGTCCTATTCTTACCCTACCTTCTTCACTTCTTCCAGCAACCAAATGGACCAAAGATCTCCAATTGATCAAATCTTTCTTGCTCATGTTGTTTATATAAATATCAAGGTTTTCCAAATGGATGTCAAAAGTGCATTTTTGAATGAAGAGTTGGTCGAAGAAGTTTATGTGAAACAACCTCCTGGATTTGATGATCCAGTTCATCCCAACTATATATATCGGCTTAAGAAATCCCTTTATGGATAGAAACAATCTCCTTGTACCTATTATGACACTCTATCCGATTTTCTTCTAGAGAATAAATACACTCGAGTTAAAATTGATAACACTCTATTTCTCCAAAAATCCAGAAGGAATATCATCATAGTTCAAGTTTATGTAGATGATATCATTTTGGTGCCACCGATGATCTTTTTGTAGTGAGTTTGCCTCTCTCATGCAAAGTCGATATGAGATGATCATGATGGAAAAACTCACATTTTTCTTGGGTCTACAAGTTAAACAAACTTTACTCCGATGTAACAGAACCAAATGAGTACGTCGCCCAGTATAAATAGCTGATGTAGACAGCCTCCATCCCTGGAATTATTAACAAGTGTGCATGTGCAAGAGCTTTAAGGAAAATCTCACCGGCATAGCCCTCCAATGGTTGATCAACCTTAAGCCAGAAACCATCAACTCATTTGCAAACTTGTTCAATCATTTTTCCAACAGTTCGACATTAGTTGTAAGATGAAAAAGTAGATTAGTGAACTATACTACATCATAAAAAAGCTCAAGGAATCGGTAAGAAACTATTTCAATCGATTCAGCTCAAAAATGATCAATGTCAAAAAATGTAACCTCCGGACAGCGATCGAGGCCTACAAACGAGGGTTCGATGACAACTCATATCTATACTTGGAATTGACCAGGTATCCAGCGAATTGGTTTTATTGATGAACGACTCAATAAATGATGAATTATTGTTGGATTTGGGGATTTGGTGATCTAATTAGCAATTGCTAGGTAGTGTTTTAGGAAAGTTCTTCTTGTTCCTAGATGATATCTTAAGTTGAAAATCATAGTGTTATGGTTGACATTGGTTTTTAGGGTTGGATTGGACTGCAGGGATGAAGCAGCGCAAACAGGGAGTCATGCGACCTAGGTCGTGATGCAAGTCGCGCAAGTCACTATTGTGACACAACTTCGTCTACTTAGTTCCCTGTTTTGTACTGGAGTTTGATCCTTCGTTCTAGGGAATATTTAGAGGATGAAATTCTTGGGGAGTTATACATTTGTGTATTGATAAAACCATTCACTATTTCTTGAAGCTCGATCTCTCCAGTAGAACTCAACAGTTACAATTACTTGTTCGACAGTGTACTTAGATTTTTCCCTTGGATCTCACCTGAATCGCCCCATCTACATTAGAAGACTTTTGAGGAATTTGGGTTGAGTTATTGTCATTCCAATCTTTGTTCAACCAATCAGTTTGAGCTTTCTAGCTGTTAGGCTCGGAGTGGAGTGCGAATCTCAGGTTAGTTCTTTTACACTAAGTCTTGCAACTCTTAAAAGTTTTTCTAACTGTTTAGAGTATTGGTTTTGATATTGTGCATAAATGATTTATATACGAAAAATATTATGATGTTGCACGTCTTATGAAAGTGAATTATATGTGGCTATGTAGAGTGTGTGGAATTGCATAGCAGGTGCAGGTCACTTTGAGATAGTGATATATCGTGGGCGTTATGATCAGGTGTTCCTTGAATTTGTTTTTTGAGCACATCAGACTGTTTATTATTGTATTTATCATGGGGGCCTGTGACGGGGTTGCTAAAAATGTTGTGCAATGTCCATGGAATAGGAATTTGCTCTAAGGTTAATTGAGTATGATATATTTCCATTGTTGGTTTATAACTCTTAAATGATGAAACATGTTGAAGGGAATCCACTAGACCTTATGGTCTAATCCTTTCTTTTCAAAATAAAACCATTTTCATGGAAGTATTAGATTGATAGTAACTTTAAAGGGAAGGGGAGATGTGACTCTAGTGCGTTGTCAAGGTGGCTAGTTTCCTTTTGTCCTTAGTTGTGGATAATTTCCTTTTGTAGCTTTTGAATAATCTCAGTTGTGGATCTCTTCTTTTTCCGCTGTAAACTTCTGAGATGTATTGAGAAATTCTTATACTTCGTTGATATTGTTGTCGGTTTGGGCTTTTAATTTGAAACTTGGATATTTTGAGTTCTGGGTTGTTACAAGAACTTCCTTAGTTTTTCGGATCTGGTAGAGAACTTCCTCCCCCATTCTTTCAATTTTATCAAATTTGTCACAGTCAGATTGTTTAGGATTATAGATCTTACCTTTCTAACTTCTACAACAAATCTGTAATTCTTTATTTTATACAAAATATAGAATCCATAATTAAAAAGTGAAAATTTGTTTTGTTTGTATTCCACCCCCTTCTATAAACACATCCTATGTAAATCAAATCATCACTTACACAGGATCAACAAGTGGTATTAAAGTGGTTGTTTAATCTCATAAACAAGATCAGAAATTACTTCCACAACCAATGATAATGACTCTCTATCCAAACCTCCACGTTTTTAAAATGATAACTTCTCCCTTCGGAAAAATCAGATGTCACACTTTCTTGAAAGAGTTGACAACCAAATTCCTCATATTCTAAAAAATGGTTCAGATGTTCCTATAACCTTTCTTCCTAGTGTCAGATATGAAAATGACAAATTTATTGAACCTGGAAGACAAAATAATCAAGTCTCTTGATTTATGGTTGGAAGAAGACGAGAGGCAAGTTGCAGTTGATACCAAAGCTAGAACTATCATTGTTATGTCTCTTCGAGATGATATTTACCGTTCTATCATGAATCTTTCATCTGCAAGAGACATAAGGACCACTCTTACCATTCTATATGAAGGAATAGCAGAAGTAAAATGAAGCAAAAGAATCAGTTTCATCATACAGTATGTGTTGTTTGTGTGCCACAAGAATGAATATCTCACACATGTCTACTACAGGCTCAACTTTCTTCAAAATGATCTCAAGATACATGACAAAGTTTTTGATAATGTTGAGGTACTCAACATATTGTGATCTCATGATTCGACTCCTTATCTTGCACTACACTCACCCGACTTGACTTCATTAATGTTCATACCAAAATCGGACAGTTATAAGTTCGATAAGAGTTTTAAATGGTCTGTGAAAAACTTGCATTTTTTTATTTTAAGAGTTTTACCATGGAAACCCTTTTCACTCTGCTTAGTCTTATCCCTCTCTAGGGGTATAGAACTAATTTGAGTTTTATAATAGTTTTAAGACATTCTGAGTTGTTAAATTTGTTTAGAAAACATTCTTGGTTTTTATAAAATTCATAAAACTGACATAGATTGTTAAACGTATCAATTTCTTGTAAAGCATTTACTTGATTACCGATTTTAAACCGTTTGACTTTGATTTTTCTTTCAAAATAATTTGCGACAATTATAACATACAACTATAAAGCAACGATACAATGAAAAATAAATCAACATAAACACAAGAAACAACCAGAATTTGTACGGCCCACTTTTGATCCCCTCTCTCAGTGATTTGATGATAATCCCTTTTCTCTTTCACGTT